>NC_092634.1:42312308-42612308 GCF_039555335.1 Amphiura filiformis
CTTGCATCCCAGTCAAAAACTTCACTTTGTCCAAATCAACTTTGAATGTTTTCAAAGTCCAGATCAACTTTTGTGTTGGATCATATAAAGTTCAAATAATTCATTATGAAGCTACCTACACAGATGAGCTTTCATTCTAACAATCATGACAATTAGCAAAACCTGGCTTGTTACTTTAAACAATCATGACATACAGCATCATACCTTTTCAACATGCAAGCACATGCATGTTAAACTGACAAATCTAGGACTAATTTGTTGAGGAGCGTCTATGTTTTACACATAGAATTGAAATGTATTGGAGATGTGTTTGCTGTAGAAATATAAATTTTCATGCAGCATTTATTTTCACACTTCGTGCATCCTGTGCACCTGCTGTGAAAATAACAGGGCGTATAAATATAATCATTTTGTGTTGGCCTATAATTAGCCCTCTCCACACTGGTGTTGCTGGCAGATGACAAATAGGCGTACAATTTTTTGGTAATTCAAAAATTTCAGAATTGTACATTTTCATTACCATATTTGGAATCACCAAGAAAAAGCATTAAAATGAGTACAAACAAGCCTGTTATTGGTTCAGTGGTTCTTCAGATAGCTCTTGAATATTTTGAGAAAGTATCTTGGAACTGTGACTTTTTATGTTGAATACTATTTTGGCCATGCAGCATGCAGGTCAGATATAAATCATGAATTTAAAATCAAGTGAAACAGTTCAAAATGGTAAACAATTCATTGGTTGAAAATTGCCAGTTGTACAGTATTTGATTTATAAATACATCATTCATGATTATATATCATTTATAACGCATACTAATGGGTTTGAATATGGTGTATAACATATCAAAATGTATGTTGTTATGCATATGTGTTGGGAATAAAAATTGATACATTAACTTAGATTCATTAATTGGAAATAATAGGATATATGTTTGCAGCATTAATCTGTCTTCATTTTTACAGGCTCAACAGATTAGATTTGCTGTTTGTTTTAGCTGCAGTTTGATAGAGCTGCACAATAAACTCCTTACACCACAGTCAAACCCATTTTTATGGCCATAAGTTAACAATTCTGAAATTAACTGCAAAACGCACGTTAATAAAAATAGGCCTATTGTAACAAAGTTCCTTATATCGTCAAAATGGTCCAAAAGTAGGTGACATTTTCAAAATTTTTAATTTGTGTGTATTTCGTGCCTACAATATTCTTCAATTTCAATTTATAAACGTTAGATGCAGACGAATTATGTGTTTAGTATTTTGCGCTATTTAAATCAGGAGTAGAAATAAGGAAATATTC
This sequence comes from Amphiura filiformis, assembly GCF_039555335.1. Classification (NCBI taxonomy): domain Eukaryota; kingdom Metazoa; phylum Echinodermata; class Ophiuroidea; order Amphilepidida; family Amphiuridae; genus Amphiura; species Amphiura filiformis. Next base: position 42,313,609 of record NC_092634.1, read on the forward strand.
CATGATAGCCACTTTAAACAAAATCTAAAAGCCAGAAGGAAACATGATATTAGTATGGGCTTTTGGACATTTTCAGGTAAATCAACCCGTATAAATCATAATTATGCTCCTTCTTATAATAATCTGCACCTGCAATGTGTAAAACATTACCATCTCATTACCATTACTCATGCATATAATGTAAAACATGATTCCATGTTTGTTACCATCATTTTGATATAAATAGGTAATAAAATTCAAAGAATTATCTCAGTAACAGCTTGCACAAGATTGCACATAAAAGCAATTACATTTTGAAAAATATTATTTTATATGATGTAAGTAAATTCATATATTCAAGCAAAATGAGTCTTTGTTGAGGAAAGTCAAAATTCAATTTTTGACTTCTTTGTATATACCATGTTCAGTGTTTTATTTTTACATAATTTTCACCACAATTAGACTTTTGGTTCCAAAGATATGGTAATTTTAGTGTTGCTCAGAACAATAAAAATAAATACAAATGAAGTTGAATAGTGGTGTGATCAAGCAAAATCAGTCTGAAGTCGTGCATTTTAAAATTGTCAGTTTTCTGTGTTTTTATGTTCTTTGTTTGCGATATGTGAAAGTCAATATTTCCAACTTCGGACTGATCCCTTAATAATTATAAGCTATCTCAAAATCAATATTACCGACAAACAATTCATTTAGCTTGATGACATCACATACATTATAGTTAAAACCTGTGCAGCCAAAATATATTTCCCTGATCATTTTACCAACATGGCAAATGCTCTCAGGTGAGTAAACTTATGAGATTTATTTCCCTTTTTGGCCTTTTACATCCGTCACTCTAAAGTTCTAGAATCTAAGTACTTTTTTTACAGCCATTTGTGGTCAGATTCACTCTGCAAACAGCATCTCATGTCATAAAGTTACTCTGTATTTTAAAAAGATACTTGAATGAGTTGACACTTTTTGTACTGTATTTCTGATAGTGTTCTGTAAAAGACTGTACATTGAATTTATTTGACATGTGTACAAGTATGTGCCATCAGGTGCCATTCTTGCAATGCTTTCTAACAGTAACATATGTGATTATATAATGCACAATATTTTCACAGGATAAAATATTTGTGATTCAAAAAGAACCATAATTTTTACAGCATGTAATTTTCATTAAATTTATACATGTTCTTTCCGTAAGTAAAAGAAATATTTCTATCATGCAAAGGTTGCGAATTCCATGTCACTTGCAAAAGTTGTGAAATTTTTATGAATATGAACATTTTGTGCTTTACATTATTTACCCTAGTTTGTAAGCTTATCAACAACATGTGACACAGATCAAAAAAAATCTTCCGTACACTCCTTTCAAATCTGATCCCAGTATTATTAATCCTGGAGGAATTTTCTTCATTTTACAAACATACAAACTCAGCTTATATATCTAAACAAACATTTTGTAAAGACTGACTTATTTGTACAACTGAGCACAAAAAAAATGCTGATATTTCAAAAGCATCCTTTTGAGACTTCCCCTCTATCAGGGATTCTCTGATATTTAGATGTAAACCTCTTTTTTAGAAAACATGCCTTTGCATGTTTAGAGTAACTCGATCCGGTTATATTAACATCCTTTTTTCGGATAAAGTTTCAGTGAGACTCTTCCTGCGGGCACTCATCAATGGTTTAGAATAACTCTGTCGTCTATTTTCAATTTCTGCTGCGTATGATGGAGTTATATCAAAGGCTAATCAGGAAATAGATGTTTAGGTTTGGCTGATGTGATAAGACCAAGGAATTCTAATAGGAGAATGCTGAATTCATAACATTTGAAAATCCACCATTTTGGATTGTAATAATGGGGACCAAAAAGTGTACATCAGACAGTTTTAAGTGAAGGGGCCTGGGAAAGGTTTGAGTAACAAATTAGTATAGGCCTAGTATGCATTTCAAACAAAATGTGACTTTTACCAAATTACACACAACCATGGTCTTTAGCAATATAATCAAAAAACTTATTTTACAGCAAGTTAACAATTTGAAGGAACTATAACTCAATTTTTTTTCTGTCACTCCATTTTATTTTATATGCTAGTCTGCATGGTTGTTCAAAGTTTGATGGCATTTCAGGAAATGTATTCCCATAATTAAGTGAAAGTATGTGGGCTTATATTGATCATTAATGTGCCTAATCACACTTTGTGAAATGTTAATACAATCATATAAATTGAAAACATGCTTAGTACCCGATTCCTGAAAGGTTAACAACGTAATATTCAGAATTTGATATTTGAGATCATCAAATCATTATGCAGGTGATAATCAGATGGTTAACATTGCTAACTTTCTTTTTATCATATAGTACTTACCTATCATTCAGTGGGCTCAGCAAATAAGGAAGTAAAATCACCAAATAAGGCAGTGTCTAGACATCGGGCTATTCCAGTTGAAATCCATACACCCCCAATGGAAGACATGACCTAAATTGTCTACACAGGGAGTGTGAATTTCAAATGTGGCTACCTGAATGGGTGACTCCATTTAAAATCTACACCCCCTGTGTGGGAGACGACCGGGAAGATGAAGTACACATCTTTCATCAGGGGTGTATGTATATCAAGTGGAATATCCTATTCAAGGAGAGTGGGATGACAGGAGCCATATTTTTACAGTTTTAGCTATCACTATGGACCACAAGAGCCTCATCCCAATGGCAAAGTCCAATAACCTCAATTATATAATCATAGTGCAAACTTTGACCTCAAGTTGCAGAGTATGAGTTTTTGTACCCAAATCTTCAAAGGTCATTCAATGAATGTACAAATGTATTGGGGTTTAAGAACTGTTCCCCTGATAGATGAGCATATTGTGGATCCTAGTGTATTTAACTACAACACTGCACTGTCGTTCTTATTATTTTTAATACACAAGGGATCTAAAATGAGCGTTTATTGCGTTTCGACAGTATTTTTTGAGGACATGAGAGCACCTCAGACCTATCGAATTGCATTCTGAATCTGAGCATGTCTTTCTGATATCAAATAATTTTCATTTTTGAAAATCACAATATAATACAAATTTTATGACAAATTATAAAAATTTGATATTTTTCAAATTTTGATATATAACAGTCCTCGAAGTAAATTATATAAATCTAATGATATATTCTTAAAGTGTATGTAGCAGGGAGGAAAAGCCGACGGTCAATTGAAAATTTTGACCTTTCATATTGAAGATATAGATTTTTTCCCAAAAGACCTAATTTTTTTGGTGTTTTGGGAAAAAAATCCATATCTTCAATACGAAAAGGTCAAAATTTTCAATTGATCATCGGCATTCATCCCACCTACATACGTTAATATAAATCATCAGATTTATAAAGTTTACCGAATACTATTTATGGCAAATCATTAAAATTGATATTTTTGATATTTAAAATATCAAAAATATAATTTTTAATGATTTGCCATAAAATATGTATTAAATTGCGAATTTCAAAAACCAAAATTATTTGATATCAGAATGACATTCTTCGTATTCAGAATGCAATTCGATATGTCTGATGTGCTCTAATGTCCCAAAATAAATACTGTCCAAACGTTCATACCCCAGCCCTTAACCCTAACACCCAAAAATACCACAAAAAACCATGATGAAAAATTAAGCGCATGCGTGAATCTCAGGGTCTGCGATGTGTTATATGTTCACGGAATTGCTGCCCGGGCAGCGATGACCTGTGTAGCTACCAGTCCGTGATCGTGTGGTTGGCATGCGGGGGGTCAAAGGTTCGAATCCCAGGGGTTCCAAGTGACTTCTTTGTTCATCTTCTCTCCTTTTTCGTATCTTCTTTAACTTCCGATATCAAAAAGCAGGGTTAAGTGTTAGGGTTAATCTTACTGGATGCAAGTAAAAGAAGCTGATAATTGCATTTTATATTTCCATCGGTCTTGTAGTTCTTGAGTTAGGTCCAATAATAGAGAAAAGTTTTGGGCATTTTCTTCCTGCATATCATGCTCTTGGGACAGAAATGACCCTCCTTATATCAAGCCTTGGGATTTCCTTTATAGAACCCATACTATTCCTTTTGTGTGTTAGTTTATTTGGCTCAATATTTGAGTGCAAAGACTGCTCCCATCCAAACAGCCTCAATATCTGTAAATGACCTTTAGAAAAATTGACATGAATATTTCAAGATATTTCTCACAATTGGAAATGGATAGAAACAATACTTTGGTGATTTAGCTTACACCGTGCCCTACTGTACCCAGTTCTCTGTGTGTGTGAGATGAATCGTAATTATTTGATATGGACAAGTTCTGCAAGTCTATAGCTCCTAATAAATATCCGATAGAAATTTAAGACTGATTGACAACATGTATAGATTTTTCACTTGTGTCTAGCCAGTAGCATCCTTGTGTTTCACCAAGTTGGAATAAAACACAGTAAATAAGCTTGGAAATACATGGGCTAGTACAATTGTAGATATACGCTGGCGAAGCTACGTAATAAATCGGATTATCTACCATAGCAATAGGTGAAAACATTAACAATTTTGAACATATCGCGCTGCACTACAAGCAGGTTACACTCATCACCTGTGTATGTCTGCAATCATAAATTGAATACAATACTGGTCTTTTCAAAGATACTAATCTTACAGGTGCAAGTGATCAGCATGATATGGTTTAATGCAGAGGTACCGCGTGAACGTATCAGTGCAACGTGGTATATTCAAAAATTGTTTTCACCTATTGCTATGGTTGTGAACAGGTGGTGTATGACGTGCATTCCCTAAATTCAGTAAATTTTCATCGTCAACCGTGTAATTGAATGGGATTATTTTGAAATTTTAAAATGCTTGAAATATCACAAACAAATAGGCCTATGTTGATAAATAATATAAATGCAAGCTAAAACCGTTGGGGTTTGATAATGAACCCCACAAAACTAACCGAGTATATGGAAAATGCCATACGGCCGGGCGGTTTCACGAGTTGCCGGCTCGATCATGTCATCCGCCGCCTGGTAGTGAATCGATTATTACGTAACTTTGCCAGCATATACCTGTCAACTTATTTCTTAACCTATATCAAGGTATACCATATCTTGCCTTTAGGAAACAATCTTGCTCCACCAAGGTTTGAACCCAGGACCTCTCAGTCCTTACCATCACAGGACAGGCTGTCTCCAAAACACGCCTCACAAGTCCTGACTTTGTAATTTAAACTTCAAACCGAATAGGACCCCATGGCAGGAGAATTGGATAGCATACTGACCACTTTGACCATAAGTAAACTTCCAGATACTAGGAACCCCTGGGTCTGAACCCAGGACCTCAGCCCTTACCATCTGACCTGAGCCACTAGAATAGGACAGGCTGTCTCCAAAACACCTCACAAATCCTGACTTTGTAATTTGAACTGCAAACCGGATAGAACCCCATGGCAGGCGAATCAGATAGCATACTGACAAGTTTGGCCAGAAGTAAACTTCCCGATAACCTCTACATATAACACAATCGCTGTATTCATGAAACCTTATAGCTAATGAAATTTAGAAATAAACAAGATTCCAGGCAGGCGGTTCTAATAAACTGAGAAAACTGACCAATATTGTCCGGTCAAGTTGGATTACAGTTAGCCTTCATTGCTTACTGATTTGGGGGAGAATAGCTGCTATATTTTCATGGCACTAAATTTTGTAATTTAGACAAATCCTTATTTTGTCACTGTCAGCATTTGTTCCCTTAAAACTGTTTAAGGACAGTACTTAGTCAGAAATATTTGAGAGTATGGACATTTTTTGAAATGTTCATGCATACAAACATTGGGGTATGCAAACATTGGGCTATTCCAGTTAAAATCCACACAACCCCTGTGGAAGATTTTGGAAATAACTTTCACAGGGTTAATCATTTTGAAAGCCATGCTCCCTCTGTATTATGGCTTTACCTATATCTTCCACAACTGGAGTGAGTATTTCACTATTTGTATATTCTATTCAAAACTCATACTCCCTCTGTGGAAGATTTTAGCTAAATCTTCCACAGGGGTAGTGGGGATTTTAAATGGAATAGCCCATTTATTGCTTTATAATAATTCTTACAGACCCCTTTGCATGCAACAAATATCCTATTGGACTACCCTACCTGTTTGCTGTGACCTCTGTGAACCCAATTCCATCTCCCTCAAGGGGGAACCACAGGAGAATGGGAGTTACTGCAGATATAATTTGATTATCCCTCAATCCATCCTCTTTCAATTTTTGCATCATCAATATTTCATATCATCAATGGGTGTCACCACGCAGGTACACCGAATCTGCATTGATTCGCATCAAAGTGGTTCTTCCATGGCTGTATGCATCTTCAAACATGGTATACCTTGATGATCTCACACCACCAAAATGTCCCATAGAGATGTGCACTAAATTTGGATTAAGAAAACATCATTTATTCTTGACAAGAGCGACTCAGTTCTAAGTGGCAGCTATGATGGTTGGAATCAGCCTTGCCTTCTTTTTTTGACTAGGAAAAAATAGTTTTACTACATTGTATCATTATTTTTTATGACTGACCCTCAAATTCTATGAGGTTTGGGGATTTACTAAATAATTCACCTGCAAAATAATGCTAGAGTTTTTGGACAGAAAATAGAAGAAATAGGCTGTTTAGGATCATTAAAAAATTATTTGATCTCTCCCATCTGTGGTACTCTTGCAGGATTAAACAGTACACTAATAATTATCAAATCAATAATGCTCTGAAAGGTTTTTTTCCAAGAATTGAAACAGGTAGTATTAAGGGCACTCATTCATATTTCTATTTGATGTGAAATCTTGATAATAGGGTGTGTGGTGAGTGTGTAAAAGCAACAATCTCTAAGTATATCTTTAACTTCATCTTGTAATGCAGCAGATCAGGTGTGCTGCCATTTCTTGTTGGATGATGTACATTGTCCCAATACATGCTGTTTTCAGATTCACAGCACATACATGACTATACTGCATGATTTTTGCATTAAGTAAATAGTATTCATAATGTACCATTTAATATTGATCTGGATATTGGGAGCACTATGTTGATGCAGTTTCACACAGATATTAAAAGCTACCTATGACCCTAAATTAGTTGACCCAGTTCAGAAAAACTATCTTTTTTCTTGAAAATTGAGTGTTTTTTAAAGCCTAAACGGATCAATGAGCATATTAACACACCTTTTCAGTAGTTTCTTTTTTTGGTCACACATATTTTGTACAGTGCATTTCCTGAGTGCCTGATGTCCCTGGCAAATGAATAGAGTGTTGGTGCAAAATAATTTGATAAAAAAATATTTGAGATGTGATAAAAAGAAATTATATATATTTCACTTTTTTTTTTCACCAATGTGTCAGAAGAACCACAAGTTCAAATTAGATGTGAATTTCACCATATTCTTGGCTCTCAAATGAACAGTACAAATTTTGTAAATCTGTAAAGACATTATGTTTGATCACGTTTCATATGCAGCTCTGTGGCGTTTGGAATGCAAATTATTAACATGATTAATATCTTGAGCATGCCTGGATTTCAATCATGTAAGGTACATGTTGTCATGTTTAATGAATCTGAGAATCAAATACTATTGTCAACAGTATCGAGTGTGTTGTCTTATTTGAAGCAATTTTCTCTTGCATACTGTATGAAATAGACAAGGAAGTCACATTGGGCTGTTCCATATAAAATCCACACTACCCCCGTAGAAGATTTTGGAAATATCTTCCACAGAGGGAGTATAAATTTCAAATAGAATGAACACATTAGCAGCTCCATTTGAAACTCACTCTCCCTCTGGGAAAGATTCAGGTTGAATCTTTCTCAGAGGGTGTATGAAATTCAAATGGAACTACCTAATTGATCCTTCCATTTGAAATTCATACTCCCTCTGTGGCAGATATTACCAAAATCTTCCACAGGGGTAGTGTGGATTTTATATGGAACAGCCCATTGGTTTAGAGAAAAACACAACATGCAATTTTATGACAAGTTTGGCAATTTGCAACTCATATTTTATGCAGTGTGGGAAGTGTTTGAGCGCAGGAAGACAAATGAAATACAATCCAATTAATGTAGACAAGTATCGGATGTGGGAGACAATGTTTATAGCCCTCATCTTTCCCTGATATAGTGTTTCCAGAACCTATTATAATGTATTATTCATAAGAGGATATTATTGTAACGTGAGATTGTTTTACAGTGACCCGACCTTACTCTGTATTCGGTATTGTAGAGCAATATTTCATGAGGGTATCAGGTATTGTTATTACTTCGAGTAATGTCATTGGCGTTCGGATGTAACAGGGTGTCATTTTCCTGTGGAACTTGTGGCTATAATGAAACGGTTTCTTATCAGAACATAATATAACAATGATGTGAATATATTAGAGAGCTTGCTATTTCCAAACATATGTATCGTACACCCATGGATCCTCAAAATCCTGCTACATGAGTGATTTTGAATAGATGCCTTGGTGCATGATACTTATGATAGAATTGCTGTCTTCAGTAGATAGCAATGATGAAATGAAATTGCTGTCTAGAGCAGATAGCAATAATGAAATAAAACTGCTGTCTACAGTAGATAGCAGTGATGATATGAAACTGTTGTTTACTAGTAGATAACAATGATGAAATAAAACTGCTGTCTGCAGTAGATAACAATGATGAATTTAAAAGTTCTGTTGTGTGCAATAGATAGCAATAATGAATTGGAATCAAATTTCAACAGTAAATAGCCATGAAGAATTTAAAGCTGCTATCTTGAGTAGATATAGCAATGATGAACTGGAAAATAGCAATGATAAACTGGAAATGTCTGACATAGATAGACTGATGAAATGCCTACTAAATTGAAAAAGAGGAATAATAACAGTGCACTCTTCTTTACACTTGCCAATTCAGCAAACCTTTATTTGACCTTTAAGTTCTGCACGCAGTGTGCCCCAAATTTATATTTTCCCAATCAACAACCCGATGCTCTTTGCCATATTTTCTTTCATCAGTAACGTAGTGCTTCAGTGAAAAATACAATCATGGCTTGGTTGACAAATAAGCTTTATCCCCTCTCCCAATCCCCAATTATGCACACACAATCTGTAGTCTGATACCTTTAATACTTTGCATATGGTCAATATAGATTTCCAAAATGCAGTGTGATTTTAGATAGTATCTGAAATTTCAAGAGAGTGTTTTGCATAAAGTCTGAAGTTTCTGCAGAGGCTTAATGACCCACAGGTGGGGTAGGGGTCTCTGCAGAGGCTCACTGACCCCAGGTGGGGTAGGGGTCTCTGCAGAGGCTTACTGATCCCAAGTGGGGAAGGGGTAACTGGTTCAAAATACCAGGACAAAATTGTCAAAAAGTTGTAATGGGCATCTTCCTTAGGCTGCGGTATTAAGCTACAATTTTCCTCATTTTGGGCCATTTTAGCATTAGAATAGCACATTTTTGCACACTTCATGCGTATTTGCCCCGGTTAAGTAATTTTAGTAGCAGGTCATTGGGACGATATGGACACCTTTCCACTCTATTTCCATAGTATGATTTAACTAATTAGAATGAAGGATATAAATGTTTACAAAAAATAAAATCACAATTTTGAATCAGTTTGAAAGGTACATCCAAATTAGAACTTACGTACCTAGCAAATGTCACTGGTGCTTGATTTTCATTCTTAAATATATGGATCAATCAGAATATACGTAAATCCCCTTCACCAAACCCCCAAGGATTACACCTGTGATGATGGGCTCAACCCGAATAAATTTCCACAACTGCATCAGGTAATATGAAGCTTTGCATCAAAGCTCCAGTGGATTTAACCACCTTTAGTGGATGGCCTTTTTTCCTGATTGAGGGAATTTAATGTCACTATTGAATGGCATACGTCACTTCTAAAAAGCCTTTTCAGGGAACAACACAGGTGATTGACGATGTCCTATAAACATAATAACTAGTTTCATTACTGGGGTAAAAATAAAATCAATGTTTGTAGTCTTTTGGGTTGCTCCCTTAAAATTTTACAGTATCCCAGCAAACATAAAATGTGGTTTTTTTTTTGGTTTTTTTTGTATTCTGATCAAAACGTATTACAACTTAAAATGTTGGATTATGTATCGGTCATGAAAACATTTATAAAACATTTTATTTGAAAAAAAAACAAAAAAAAACTCTACAACAACATTTTAAAACGGTTTTTAAAATGTGGTTTTATAAAATATATATTTTAAAATAAAATAAACCACTTGAATACCATAAATTGAAGAGTTTAACCTCAAGACTACACTATTTTTTCGCTCACCTGGAACGTTTTCACCAGTTCGACCTCGTTCTGTCAATCGTATGACGCGTCATTGGTGGGGGATATTCCGATTGTAGACAGGATGGCGTCACTGTCTGGTGGGGACGCTGGTCGAACTGGTGAAAACGTGAGCGAAAAATAAGTGTATTGTTGAGTTTATACTCTTCAAATATTATATCTACCACCATGTATTAATATCCACTTGTATATTGAATACCATTGTTTGATTGTTTTGCAGCAAGTTTTCAAAAATCTTTTTGAAAATCTTTTTGAAATGCTTTATATAACCTAACAATAAAAAATATTCTATAAAACATTTTCTGGGATAGTGCATTTACATGTTATTCTACATTCCAATTTAATATATGTGCAGGTAAAGAAACATTCTATTCATAGCGTCCTTAAAAGTTAAAATTGTCAGTATTTATCTAATATTCCCATTTTAGCAATATGGAATGTATATGATAACTATATTGTCCTACATCATAGCTTACATAACCATATAAACGCCTACATAAATATCTTGAATTGTAATTCAATATATGGAACTCATGACAGTAGTATGTATAGTAACGTTACAAACATATCATGTTGCTATCTACTGCAGATAGCAGATTGTAAAATATATTGAGATGTCTTTCCCCTTATATTTGGAACAGTAACAGTTGCAGACAGAATGTTAGATTATTGCAGTGCTAAAAATGTAACTTTGGTTCATATTTGTGTCAAAGAGCCAATTTGTTTCAAGACAAAATATTATTAGAATAGGTTTTCTTTTGAGGAAAATAAATGGTTTATCAATCAATCAATCATTGCAATTTATATTGCACCTAAACCATAATACAATACCCCAGATCATTTTTTATATTATATTGTTTTTTGGAATGGTATTTTTTCTTATCAAAACTGAAGCCTGCCATCAATTCAACTTTGTATGTTTCTTTCCCAAACAACATTTCTTTCCACCAAGAAAAACATGAAGGCACTAATACAGCTCACATGCCTACATCTCATCGCAGCGACAGAGCATGTTGGTACAACAAAATATTTTATGAAATATAAGCCTGCCGCTGCCGTGGGTTGTATTTAACTACCGTTCTGGTATATTCTAGGAGAGTGTACTTGCCTCTAGTACATGAGGTCCCGGGTTTAATTTGTGGTAAGATCACTTGTTGATGAGGGATTGTCTCCCATATGGGGTGTATGGAAATAGTCCATTCTCTGGTGAAGCCATTTAACTATTGGTCACATGCATAGAACCACACATGTTCATGCACACCACAGTCAGTTACAGCAAGAGTAGTGACAGTAAAATTCCTGAATATCCAAATCTTTACTCTGGTTACGAGCATTATATGTGAAAGCAGTGTACTAGTATTGATCAATGGCTTCTCATTATAAAGATATCATGATATACACTTCTAGTGCCCGTTTCTATTCATCGTTATGTATTCTTCTCCTGTGCATTATTTTCGCGAACTACCCTTCACAGCCCAAATTATATAAACCTGCACGCTAAACAATGCATTATCTAAAACCTGCACGCTAAACAATAGATTCTAGATAATACGTGCACGCTCAAATACTAGAAATACTACTTTCACATAACCATAGAGTTAGGTGACGCTTTCGACACAGAGGTCACATAACTATATAATTGTCTGTTCGATATATATACCATCAAAAAAGTACGAATATACATTCTGTGGTGTTAAAATGGTATAGTTACAAACGGTGTTCTATAATAGGGTACAATTACCGAATAGGGTGCAACTCGCTAGACTTGAGTCCAGTCCTCGTTTACGGCGGTTCGGGTTAGGGTTTAGGGTTGGGGTAGGGCAGTCTTGTAATAAGACTAGTAGAGTTGCACCATATCATTGTCATAAATTATGATTAATGACCTCAAATAAATCAAACATCAAATGAGAATAATCAAGCTTCTATTAATTAAAAAGGGCCAAAAACAGGTGGATCATAATTATACAAGATGACACCATTGCAAAATATTCATCATTTTACAAATGAAATACATGTAGGCCTATATCTAAAATAACATAGCCGGGCCCGGGAAACACACACCAACGCATAATATCATGATCATGCTTTATAATACCATAGGCCTTCAAATACATGTGTTTGAAGGCCTATGATAATACTGAACAAATTGTTAAATCCCAATGTCGTGTGTTTTAATATAAGTAGATTTTAAAGTTCAAATTATAGAGCTATAAAGTCCAGTTGATATTCACCGTAGTACTAGTCGGACATCTAAATCGATCATTTCCAGGTGAACTGGTTCAGTGCTCTAAATGATCACAACATAAAGGCAATTGGTTACAAACCATGCGTGAATAAGTTTAGACTAAAGTATGACGTATGGCGCAATCGATACCATTGATAGCTAACTTATACAGGGATTGATTTTCTTTACCAGTTAAATGCTACGTAGCTGGTCAATGTCCTGACGGTGTTTTTAAAATGTAAGATATTTTCCTAATATTAAAACTAATATAATGAATGCAGCAATTAATATTGCCTATTGTTTTAATAGGCCTACACTCAAAGTGTATGACGGATAATGTACTCGTGCAAATGCATTCGTCAGATAATTGCACTTGCCATGGAGTTATTGCATTTAGCTCTTGAGCCTATCGGCTCTCGAGCTAAATGCAATAACTCCACGGCGCTTGCGATTATCTTGACGAATGCATTGCACTCAGTTCATTATCCTTATCATAAACAAAATGAACAACAATGACAACAAAAACAATCAACACAGTCAAGCACATAGTAACAAACAATATAAATAAACAAACATAATGAAATAAAATGAACCTACATTCTGAAGTATATTGTAGTGAGCCGTTGAGTAACTAAAAATCATATCAATCCAAAATTCAAGGCTTTTAAGAAAGGCATCTCTACCAGCAGACAAAGTATTTCAACTTGCAGCAGCTATTACATTCATGCAACTTTCTTTCAGTCACATGACAACATGAAATGCAAGATTTCCACCTCTGGAAAGCTAACCCTTTCATGCCATGGAAACACAGATATTAGTTTCCCCTAGAAGGGAATTTTTTTTGGGGGGAATAGACCACTTAGCTTCATTTTGATGTGATCAGAGGAGGTTTATACCGTGGGCTAGGAAGACAGATGATATGCAGCCATGTTTTTAGTTTACATTTCCTTGTTCTGTTTATTTCCTGTTTATTCGGTCATACTCCTGATTTTAGGGAAATAAGAGTATGTTTTTTTCTGAATTTAAGAAATGCAAGAAGATGATAATGATGTGAGCACAGATCTGTGATGCGAGTAAAGTTCCTGTTTTTAAATTATGGGCAAAAGGTGTGAGTTTTAGTAAGATTATGGCTTAGATATTCGAGGAGTCTATAATACACAAATGGAATATTTTGAAACTACATGTAGTCCTTAATTCAGTCTGGTTGCCGGGGTTTGTCTTTGTTGAAAAATACTCCAACTGATAAAAGTGTGCTGAGGCTTGTGGATCAACGTTCGAACATCTATGTGGTTGTGATGCCTGTACGTATACACTATACCCACTATACACTATAAATCACTGTTTTTCTGTTTTTTTAAAGGGCAAATCACTATGGTCTTAATGAAACAAATAATAATAACACTACTTCAGGGCTAGGATAATGATAAGATTTTAGGTTAGGGTTAAGTGTAAGGCTGGACTTCATCTTCGTAAATTGGTTGATCATAAATACAACACCGAGTAGGCCTACATCTGAAATCAGGGTTTCCTGTTTGCAAGTGTTATTGTCCATGGCTATAGCCGCTTCACTCTACATATTTAGTATCTTTGTCGGTCTACCTAGTTCCATGTCTGCTGACTTTTTAATGAGTATAACACTTGAGGACAGATTGTTTTTATGTTAGGTTTCACACTTAATGGTGTTATCCATTAATTGGGCGGGCTATTCCAGTTGAAATCCATACACCTCCTATTGAAGATATGACCTTAATCTTCCACACAGGGGGTGTAGATTTCAAAAGGAGTCACTCGTTCCGGTAACCCCATTTGAAATTCACACTCCCAGTGTGAGAGATTAAGGTAATGTCTTCCATAGGGGGTGTATGGATTTCAACAGGAATAGCCAATTGGTGTCTGGCTTTGTTTTAAATTGGAGTAAGCACAGACAAAATAGAAGGAGTAATTATTCATGGGTATCTAGTGATTATTGGATATAGGCCTATAGGTTATTGATTGATTGATCGAGTGATTGATCTATCATATGTTGGTTGGTTGGTTGTAATAAGCAAATGTGTAAAAAAGAAAAGATGTTAGAATAGCTTGATTCAATGGTTTGTAATGGCACCAATTTTTACATCTCTAAACCAAAGATTTTGCGACCTCTATTCCAATGGAGCTGTTTCAATATCTTTAAACACCTCTTGAAGGCCCAGAGTCCAGCATGGTGATTTAAGAACCACCGTGGTTATATACATATGCATTATTGTTAGCCTTTAATAAATCACAAGCATATATTTTGTTTAAATCATATGAATATATAAGCTTTATGAGTACACAAAACCACTGACAAGTAAAATTAAGGAAGGCATTCACATCAGTGTGTACAAACCACAGACCACTTAGTATAAGTTCATTTTATGGCCAATTGTTAATTATGCTAATACCAATGCACGGTAGGTTGGTGACTGTGACTAATTGCCACATTGGGCTATGCCAGTTGAAATCCATACACCCCCTGTGGAAAACATGACCTTAATCTTTCACACAGGGGGTATAGATTTCAAATGGAGTCATCCATTCAGGTAACCCCATTTGAAATTCACACTCCTTGTGTGAAAGATCAAGGTTATTTCTTTCACAGGGGGTGTATGGATTTCAACGGGAATAGCCAATTGTCTTCATGCATGTCCAAGAGGTTTGATCAAAAATCAAAAGATTAATCATGTTTATTTAGCCACCATGGCAAATGATTGTAACTTCATATTGGTATAAATGTAACTTCATATTGGTATAGGCGTATCATGTTATCATAAATTTTTGAAGATGGATAGTTTACAGGTACAATCAATTAGTAGCATAGCCAGAGAGGAGCAGCTCCCCCAGTGGAACATCCAAAACATAAGTGGAATCAGTAAACTATATTACCATAAATAATTCTAGTCTGAAGGCTCCTTAGTCCAAAGGTTCACTAGTCCGAAAACGTAATTTACCATTCGTTATAGTCCGAATTCTGAAAAAGGTTCACTAGCCTGAATATCGGGTTCTTTACTACTACTACTACTACTAATTGAAATTTAATACCGCGCCAAAAACCGAAACAATTTGCACTAAGGCACATGAAAACATAAACAATGGATGAAAACAAGAATAATATAATACAAAAAACATCATAACATCAGATAAAGTCCAAAATCAAGCAAAATGAATACAGTTACTGATTGAAAGCAATATTGAAGAGATGTTGTTTAAGCAGTTTCTTGAAAATGTCAATTGAAGAGGCGGTTTTGATATGTTCTGGTAATGCATTCCATAGTTTTGGTCCATAACATGAAAATGATCTGTCTGCAAAGGTTGAATTCTTGGTCTTGTGCTCAGTGAGTATGAAAGAGGCAGTCGAAGTTGAACGAAGACGATGATGAGATGTTGAAACATGAAGCAAATCTTAGTCCGTATATAGAATAAGGCTCGCTAACCATAACCCTAAACCCCAACCATAACCCTAAACCTTAACCCTAACCCTTTTTCTATATTCGGACTAGAGAACCTTCAGACTCGAGAACCTTCGGACTAGACAGAAGTCACAAAATAATCAAAAAAGAAAGAAAAGAAAATGTTTAAGTGGAGTCAAAAGGCCAATGATGACAGCAGTGGCTGCCACTGGTAAAAAATATAAATGACTATCCATCACTCAAGAATGAAATATTGGTAAATAAAAAATGAAGAGAAAAGACCCTCTAATGCCATGACCCCATATAAGACTATCAAATATGAATAACACCAAAATACATGGGGAGTGGGTGGTATAAGGGGATTAGTGTAGATTACATGGATTAGTGAGATTAATGTGTGCAGATTATATTGTCTATATGTGAGAGGGGTCAATTGGCCAAGTTAAGATAGATTGATGATCCACAGAATAGATGTTTTATTTATTAGCTCTGCTGTATTCATTTCTTGTGACCTGGTTCCACAAAATCAAAGTCATAAACATAATTGTTAAGATTTGTTCAGATTGCTATCTACAGAAGATAGCATTTTGACACTGCTATACAGTAGATAGCATTTGAAACATTACTATATTTTGTAAACTGCATTTTGAAACATTGTTATCTACAGTAGATAGCTTTTTTGCACTGCTATCTGCTGTAGATAAGGATTTGAAACATTGCTATCTACAGTAGATAGCATTTTGAAACATTGCTATGTACATACAGTAGACTGCTATCTGCAGTAGATAGCATTTTGACACTGCTATGTACAGTAGATAGCATTTTAACATACTGCTCTCTATATAATTATTATTTAGAAATATTGCAGTCAAAATTATTCACAGTATGTGGAACATTGTTATTAATCCATATTTTCTTTTCTGTTTTATTTCCATGTCCTTTTGTATCTTATGCTTATGCCATGGACTTTCTCATATTCAACTTAAACAGGTAAGTGTATTTTATTTTCAAATTGACTGTGTAAATCTAAGTGTTCTACAAGTCAGAGTTAATTTCATTTAGGCTAGTTTTCCTTGGAGACTGAATGGTTTAGAATTTCACATAATAAGAACCATTTCAAGTTAAGGGTGATTTAGTTGTTGCCATGGCTTACAAACCAGTCAAATGTCTGTAATGAGTATTAAGTAGTATTAGTGATGTGTGTCATAAGCTGTCTATCGTTAAAGTATGTTATCAAAAAAGATTCTGTAAGGTGTTTTTTCTTTTTGGAGAGTTACATCTGGTGTGGTGTATGCCCATATTATTTACTTCTGTAAGTTAGAATATGACAAATCATTACAAAAATGTAAACCAAGTGTAAAGGCCAAGATAGTTGATAACCGAAAATTCAATTTCTGTCGCAATGATAAAACGTTGGTATATATTGGCTCTACCTGCTGAGAAAATATTTTTAAGTAAAATTTTCACTTGATTTGGCTTTTACACACCCCTCCCCACCTACCCGTGCACCACGGTGTAACAATAACACTCACTTCACCTGTCCACCATAGGGAAAATTGTGCCCGATTCCCAGCATTACTGCTGAACCATCATTAATTGTCCTCACTGAATGCAGCTTCACTGTAATAAGTCATGGTAATTATGGCTTAGAGCTTACCAAGTCACGATTACTAGCCCGGACATGGCATTACACATGTACACTTTAAAAATGCATACATCATTTAGGATTAGAGTGGCCAGTACTTTGTATGGGGAATGTATTATTCACGGGGCTTCCTGAACTGAAAAACAGTGAAGTTCAGGGTAATGAAAAATGTTTAAAATTGTACAATTTTAGGGAAAAAAATATTCTGCTTGTGATTCTTAGTTTTTTTGCCATTTTGTTCTCACTATCATGGTTATGTAGCAGTCATGATTCATGAAGCATTTTTACTAGGTTTTGGTCATTTTAAACCAATTGAAAAACATTAGGTCAAAATTACTATTTTTAGCTTAGCAGCTGATAGCCACAATATGTTTAGTATCATTTGTATTATGATTAGTAATTTTGTAATGCATCATTTGGTTAATTTCAAAAGAAGTCATATTCGTACAATTCAATTCCAGAGGATATAGAGTAAATTGGTGAGATTTAATTTCCATAAAAACAAATCGATATTACTCAATTTGTGGGGAAAATTAAAATTAAATTGTTTTTCAGCATTACAAACAATCATACAATTTATACTAATAAACTTATTGAATCTTATGAGTAAGGCAGTTATCATTAACAATATACAATTATCACATAGCTATATATAGATAACAGCCTTCCTATAGTAACCCATTAAAATGCTATAAGGTATATTATAAATTTATAGGAAATAAACACAGCTGTCTCCATCACGGTGCTTCCGAAAACCTGACCTGCCAGGCCACATCAAGAATACTTTTTATCCTGTGTATGTACACTGTATATCTGCTGGCATTAATTGCAAGGGAGATATTGAAATCATTTTGAAAATTATGATTTTTTTAATGCTTTCTATTGATGAATAGCTTTTTAATGTACTAAATTGCTCCAGATTATACCTGCCGCTGCTATCTACTGAAGATATCTATCTTCTAGAGGTATTGAATTGATGCTATCTAATGAAGATTATAGATAGCAGGGTACTTCAAGTGCTTCAGATGCCATCTTCTAGAGATATTAAATTTACGTTATCTAATGAAGATAGCAAGATACATCAACTGCTGTCTACTGAAGATAGCAAATTACAATTATCATATGTAATAACTTGTTTTGTGCATCTATAAGCAATTGTTTCCCACTCTTGCATTGTTTTAATTATCACCTATAAAAGCACACCCCTGTGTGTGTTTGTCGCCAACCGAGGACATTGTGTTTTGCTATCTAACCGAGGACTAAAATGACGGATTTTTTGTGTGCATAATACGAAACGTAATTTTAGCCATCACCTGCGGATGGTAGTTTTTACACGTGTGGTCCTCGGTTTCAGGCAAATAGCGTTATAAAGCATTTAGCATGCATTTGAGGTCTTTTGCAGCAGTTTGAGATTGCGGACTGTCCTCAGTTGGAAGTAAGTTCGCAGTTTAGGGTGAAAAATCTTGTATGTGTCCTCGTTTGCCCGCAAACACGTACGCAACAATGCTATTTTGATCCTAAATGAGCTAGTTCAATGTGTTACTGTACTTCCTGACTATCTCAACTGAAGTAATTCATTTCACCGTAAATATACGCTATTCAAAGAAAGCGAGCAGCAAAACAAACACTTCAACAGAATAATTTCATGGCTCAGTAATTGTCACCACCCTAGGCATTGATTAAATCTTCCCTGAATTATGAGGAATTTACTCAAACACACAGGGATCGTTAAGTAAATAACGGCTTCTTTGAATCATTAGCCATCTTTGTTTAATGGCGTGTTAGTAATCCAGTGTCTTCAGCTTCTCGGGTATTCCGTGGAAGTGAAATAAATTCCACTGGGAGAATAATTGCTTTTAAAGAAAATTGGGTGCAATTTGGGATTGTGCGGATGGTCAATATTTTCTTCCAAAATATCATTAGCAATAAAAAGAGGATGCAAACGTTAAGATTTTTCTTGATGTAGGTTCCAGTTTTGATTCACGGTCATGTCTCCATAGGGGTGTATGAGTTTTAACTGAAATAGCCAATAGAATACCAATAAGATTTTAAGGAAAGAAAAAAAGCGCAGTGATTTATAGTGCACTACGCACAGGCATAGCGTTGATCCACAAGCCTCAGCACACTTTACAGGTTGTGGCTGACCACTAATGCCATTCAGAGATGCCATTTATCAATGGCATATTGTAAAAACAGAAAGTCTCGCTCTCTTTATTTTCAAGCTTTTCGCTTTCAAAGAAACTGCTGTGAAAATAACAATGTAGGAATATATTCGTTTTGTGTAAGGTAAATGTAAGGAAGCTAGAAGTTTAAGAACAAGTAAAATGGTTACAAGTTGGTGAAGTGCGACAAATTAATCGCACAAAATGTCCACTTTTACAACAGATATATCATAATGTGATACAATCAGGGAGAGTGGGGACGTTGACCCCTTTTTAATTTTGCCTTTTCAACTTGCTTAATTTTGCATTTTTGTAACAAATGTTTTCAAGTATCTTATAAATGGAATCAGTTGCTGCAGAAATTTGAAATAGAGTTGCTTTAAAAAATAACAAACAAAAGAAACTCTGTATTTGTTAGGATTATGTTTCAAAATCAATTGTTCCAACGTTTGACTCATCTCGGTTGATCACATTTTGTCATTTTTGTGCTGAATAGTAAACATACACAGTACAACATCAGCACCTCATGACCAAAGAGTTAAGGATAGTTGCAGGGGAAGTATGAGTCATCCTAAATGCTTTGTTGCCATGGAAACAATAGCATCTCAAGAATTGTTTCCATCTGAGTCCTCCTGGCCTAGTTTCATCCTCGTCATCTTTGCTTGGATACAATCTTGATTGAACCTGAGATGATCGTCTCAGATAGAACTGATGTGATCTGTTTGCGAGGCGTGTGAAGTTGAAGATTGGCATTAAGATTAACTAGGTTTTAACAAGATTGTAGGATGGGATGGGTGTCAAAAGCTTGTTTTGTTTTAACTAAACAGGTTTATCTGATGCTTATGATAGTCGAAGTTGGTGTTGTTTAAAAAAGAAGTATACTGTGTGCAGGTATGTGCAGGTGCAAGACTTCTCGGGGGGGGGGGGCTTCCCCTTTGCCACCCTTGGCTATGCCACCTTGTATCTGGTACTTTTCTCATCATCTCTTATTATATTGCTGTTGAATACCTCATCTTATTCTCATCCTCTTTTACTACATAACTTGTTTATACAGTAATGGTTACAGAGCATTACAAACTGTTGAAGGGCAGTTACTAATGGGCTACTTACCTAGTAGAATCATGCAGTATATTAGTTGCTGGGCAGTGTCCATTATTTCATTACTTTAAATTTATTTGCCCTACATTATGTTAGCCAGTATAACACTGCAGTGTAAACTGCTATAGAATGTGTAAGTTGACCCTATGAGAACTACCTGCCGATTGGCCAAAATGAATATTGTGTCCAATTGTTAACCAACCAAGGAGGGTATTAATAAGATCATCTGCAAATCCACGTTTGACAATAATAGTTTAAAGCCTAGTCATAATTGGTGATTGAAATTACCATTTTCAATTATCAACCAATCAGAAATGCTGTTAGATGACCAGTAGTGTCCAGGGGGTTAAATGAATAATCAGTGATTTGCTAAGCCAGAACACACTGAAATTCATCCAAATTTCAGATTATGACATTTTTGGATCAAGCAAAGGTGTGCAAATACGAAACATGACAAAAATCTGATCTGA
The DNA here is from genome assembly GCF_039555335.1 of Amphiura filiformis. Taxonomy (NCBI): domain Eukaryota; kingdom Metazoa; phylum Echinodermata; class Ophiuroidea; order Amphilepidida; family Amphiuridae; genus Amphiura; species Amphiura filiformis. Next base: position 42,334,974 of record NC_092634.1, read on the forward strand.
TAAGGACAACATCTGATATAAAGTGGATAAAAGTATAAATTATAGCCTTCATAGGCCTACTAATATATTCTTGTCCAAGTGAGGCTTCCGAATTTTTTATTTATAACATTCGGTCGAAGCCAGGCTAAGCCCAATAGTGCTCAGAGGCTACTAAATTCAAGGGATGCCATCCGGATATGACGGGACAGGGATATGGGAAGAGGTCCAATTTTAGATGCAGGAGGAAAACCGGAGCACCCGGAGAAAAACCTGCGAGGACGAGCATGGATCGGTAACCAAACTCACATGTGGCACAGCGGGGAATTGAACCCCTACCACAGTGGTGAGAAGCGAGTGAGAAGACCACTACACTAACCCGCCCTTCCGAATTTAGACACAATGGTTAACATATGAATGCAAGCAGCTTTTGAAATTTGTTATACTTGCTGATCATTTGGCATGTTTGGCGGGGCAGCTAGACTAACTGTTTTTACCAAGTATCTTTGATTGTCCCTTCAGAGAAGGGTTGTCCAGTTATTGCATCAGGCGATGTGGAAACCCATCACTCAAACATTCATATTCCAAGGTGTGAGTTGTTGAAACAAGTTTGGATTGTTGAAGCAAAATGCATATCACAGTAACACATAGAATGATACACCAGCAAAATACCATATTTTTGTTCACACCATCTAAGCAAAATTATTTTAAGGCCTAAAATGTCACTCTGTTTGGTTAACAGAAAAATGTGAGTTTTCATCTGCATATTTGTAGGGAATAGTGGTATGGGAGGATGGGGCGGTCAATTGGGTCACCCAGTTGGGTCACCCACCTTTAACTAAGAACTGAAAATGCAGTATTATTACAATCTTCTTGCGCTTGTACCTGTCTGTGTCTATCTTGTTATATATGCTATACCTTGACCGTCCTTTCATCTGTAGTTCTCAGAATACTAATTATTTGCCCTCAATAAGACTCCCTTATCACTTCAGAATGGTCAACAAGAATCAGGCAAAGCACTATTTCAATCCGTATCTAGCGCTATCAATATGTCGTATTATCAATAGTGGATAGGTCTGAATTTTGTTTACCAGGCCATACAACGAGAAGAACCATATCATCATGGCCAAGACACTTGTTGGAATTGAAAAGTATTGATTTTGTGAGACATTAAGGATCTTCGCCCTGGGGCAAATAGCTGTGTGACCTTATGAAGATCCTGTCTGAATATGCCTATACTTGAAATTATCGTCAATTTTGATGAGGGGATATTTTTCAAGGCGAAAGTGATTTTTTTAAAAACTTGTGCTAGACCTAAGAAAATAAAAACCTGATATGTTTACATTTCAGTTTTTAATTTTGCAGGATGATTATTTGTTAAATATTTGTTTGATTGTTTATTTTCTACCGTTTACAATTTTGTTCTGTTGGTTATTTGAAAAATATACTTTTTGAAGATAAAGCAATTCATCAGAAACATTTTTCGTAGTGATTGTACTAAATACCAGGTGAATTTGTTTAATTAAAATAACTGAATCTTATCAAATAGAGGGCTAATAATATGTTCACCAATGCTACCATAAGGTTGTGAAAATATTTCTTCCTTAAAATAATCACATAACAGTGAAAGTATAGGACACCTGTAATTCAATTGATCACAATGGCTGCCTCCAGAAATTGAATTGTGTAAAAGGCTACAGGGTTTTATGGAGCAAAACAACCCTATTTGTGGTTGTGGTCAGTTTTTCCTTCACAATATATTGCAATAGTGCGGAAAAACAGGCCTTGCCGTTTGAGGCGAGCAATCGCTCTCGCTCGCCAACACTCGCCCAAACTCGATTTCTAGTAAGCACGTTTCCACTCGCCATGTAAACACTTCAAATCTCCCATAATTAGCCATCGAATCAGCCAATTCAGCATTTAATCGATTCTGTCTCAAATTTTAGCATGCCTTGTGCGAATTTCGACATTTAAATACCGTTTTAAAGACCGAAGTTCTACTTCATAATGATTATACCCAAATAAACGGCCTGGAAAAAGAGAAAAATCTAATAAAATTTTAGTCAGTGCTTTGTGTTATTCTATTTTCTTGATTTGATTTAGGCCTGTTAGTTTCCATGGTGTGACTTTTTCCAGCACCTGTTTTCAACTCCTTGTGAAATATACTGAAAACAGTGTTTTGTGCATATTGTATAATAATAAGGATGATAAAAAAGGATGTACTCAACTTTATATGAAGGAAATTGATCACAATGTATGAAAATCATGTAGAATGTGTCGGCATCAAGTTTTATGCCTTTTTAGATGGATTGATTTTGGTCACAGAACTTGTGAAGTAATGTTTTAGGCATAGTATAGCCAGGGCTTTGAACAAAAACATGAGGAAATGCCCTGGACAAAACGAGAGAAGAAGGAAGAGAAAAAGTTCAAAAGGAAAAGGGAAAAAGAGAAGATAATAGAGGGGGGGGTGTAGAGACAAGCAGATGAAAAATATGGAAAAGAGGAAAGGAGGGTGAAAAGAGGGAAACAGAAAGGGACGAAAACAAATTGAAGGAAATTCACATGGTCTCACCCACCTGGGCAATTCCAGCTAGGCCTCCCCATCATCAGACTTGGTAGCTAAAGAGAGCCTTCTAACACACCAACACTTTTTCACACAATATAATTTCATGTTCAGAAACATTTAAATATCATGAAATTAACCAATTTGTTCAAAATGTGTTTTCTTTTATAGACATCAACATACATACTCAACCCTCAATTTAGTTAGTCACACATCTTACTATCCAACACCATCTGCACATCTCTCAGCATTTGAAAACCAAAGCCTGCCCTCGCCTGATATCATAACCATGCATTTACAAAGCAAATCCCCAACGTATCGGTTGGCCAATTTTCTCATCAGCGACTGAAAAAATTTCAGTGGCACATGTAAACTGATCCATCTATTAGGTGCAAGTATGCCACTTATGTCAGGTGGTGAGCGTCACCTATGAATTTCATATCAAGACAATTGATACTCGGCATACTAGCCATAGCCATATAGGCTTCAACATAAAAAGTCTAAGCTCTGAGAGTTTTTCTGAAATCTTAATAACCACTGAACCAATACTAGGCTTGTTTGTACTCATTTTAATGCATTTTTCATGCTGATTCCAAATATGGTCATGAAAATTTACAATTTTTCATTTTTTTGAAAAGCTTGCCGTCTGCAGTCAACACCAGCGTGGAGAGAGTTAATCCTTTGATTGCGCATGCCTATTTGATAGTTTTTATAGTAAAAGTCATTTTAGTTAAATTTTTCGAGGGTCATCTCAAGAAAAAAATCCTGCAACAAGAAAATGTTCATTCAAATTTGTATGCAGATTCTGAGCATTTGAAAGGAATTTATAAATCAAAGGTCTCAACAGTCCTCATTTTGTGCATGCAGGGTTCGATATCAATGCAATTATCAAATCTAGCACACACACCTCACATGGGTTGTTGTTTTATATGAAGTCGAGGTGGGAAAAAGCTTGTTCAGTTTTAAAGCAAAAGTGAGTGTGGGGTTACCACTAGTGAGTTCTAACAACAAGAAAACAATCATTGAATTGAAGCAGAGTTCAAACAGTGAACTGTTTTGAGTGATTAAACCGTGCAAGGAGTGAAATTTGGGAAGAAAAAAGCAACATTAACGATTTGACACTTTTTAGCTCTGAAAAGTTAAGTGGAATTTGATCTTTTTTGTCCTGCGGCGATCGAAATGTAGGTCTTCAAGTATTTGATACATTAGGAAGTGTCGCTTTTAATGTCTGTAAGAATTGGTGATCTCCGCTGTAGTTAGCACATACATGATCTGTAACATGGATAATGTTGTTTCTTTTTAAGGCCGCTGGTGGTTATTTTAGTTTTAGAAGATAATGCGCTCCCCGCTTCCAATTTGTGGTATTTTGGTAAAGAATATAATACCAGGAGTTGACATCACCTAGATAAGTTTAACCCCATGATAACTACCTGCCGATTGGCCAAAAAGAAGTTTTCACTATCAATTGGACCAATCAGCAACATTTTTAGAATAATTTCACCACACACAAAAAATGGGGTGAATTATTTGCAAAGCTCCATTTTGATTGGTGATTAAAGTAAAGATATCATGTAATTGACCAATCAGAGGCAATGTTAGATCGGCAAGTAGTGCTCAGGGGGTTAATGTCTGATGGAGGATTGGTTTTGTTGTTTGCTGTAGACTTGAATTTCATGGAAAAGGGATTTATAGGAATTTGTTCTGATCCAAAATTTTCTTCCATTTTTGGTATCAAAAGTATGCTGTATAGAAATTTGCTACTCAGTGGAAACTTTAAGTGGTTGAAATAATATGGTTATTCACATGAATTTGACATGTATTCTGTAGACATTCTGGAGGCACAGAGCTTGAGTAGCAGAATGTGGCAGCCTTTTTTGGCAGCTGCATAATCAGCATAGTTGCCACAAGTTGGCAAAAGTTTGGTGATTTTATCCTTGGTGTAAGATATTCATCTTGCGGGTTTGAGTCCCAGTGACGCCATCTTGCTGTGCCCTTGAATAAGGCACTTTATCTCGATTACTCCTCTCCACCCAAGTGTATAAATGGGTACCGGCATTCTTAAATGCTGGGAAGGTAACAGACTCGCTGTGGGGATCCCACCACAGCAACATTTCATTGTGGAGTCTGGCCTTATCACTAATGAAAGAGTGATGGGCACTCCGTGCTGTAAAAAATGCAGGTTCGACTCCTTTACCTTTACCTTTTAGATGATCCAAATCCAAAAGGAGTCAAGTAAAAAGTAATTTGAATACTTTCAACCTGATTTCACCCAAAAATAATTTCATTCCATGTAGTCAGTCAGGTTGTGTAGAACTGTTTCAGTTCCTTCAGGAGGAGTACATGCAAAGCATGTCTTGCTACTTGGCTGCTGTGCTGCTAGAAAGGGCATGTCACCTCAGCATTGAACCAGTGCTAAGGCTGCCCTTTCCCCTCCTGTCAGGCCTGTACGCAGGATTTTTTTTTGGGGGGGGGGGGCAGCTGATTTTGAAAAAGTGGACTTTTTCAAGAGGGAGGGGGGCAATTTTGTGAAAAGTGGACTTTCTTCCCAAAATTTGGACCTTTTTTGACCAAAAAAGCGTAAAAAACCTAATTATTTGGCTCGCTACGCTTGCAAATTGTCATATTTTGGGACTTCTTGTATACTTTTGCAAATTTGGGGTGGTGCGGCCACAAGCCCGCCTCCACCCCCCCACCCCCACCCAGTGTATGGGCCTGCCTCCTGTGGTTTGACACTCTTGCTGGTTGGGAAAATGCTTCCAAATTTTATTAGGATGGGAAAGAAAAAAATCTCTTTCTGCATTCCGTTTTCCCCTCCACTAGCATAAATTTCTCCCATGTCGGGCTCAAAAAGAGTCATACTGCACTATATCCCTCCTTCTCTATCAAGTTTCCCATCTTTAGCGTTTGACCTTCCACTTCAAATTCACAGCATAGACAAGTAACCAATATGCAATCAAGATTCAACCAATTCCCTGTACCTAAATTGATCTGTGATGTTTAATATTCAACATGTCTCGTCACCTGGCCACGTTAGCCCTCATCAACTCCTGTCTTTTCACTATGGACCACAATGGCCTCATCCCAATGGCATAGTTCAATAACCTCAATTAAACAAGCATAGTGTAAAATTTGGCCTCAAGTTGCAGATTATGAGTTTTGTACCCAAATTTTCAAAGGTCATTCAATGAATGTGCAAATGTATTGGGGTTAAAGAACTGTGCCCTAATAGATGAGCATGTTGTGGATCCTAGTGTTTGCTTTTCGATGTCAAGATCGTGCATGGACATGTTTTTTCCTTAAATTTGTTTCAACAGTTTATATTTTACATTTTCTTCATTCAACATGTAAAATGCATTTAAATGAGAACAAATATGCCTAGGAGTGATTCAGATCTAATTAGGTAAAAATTTTTTTTTAAATGAAAAATGCAATTTTTGTTCGGTTGAATTGGGCATTGAAAGATTTAAGTAATAAATGTTGCTAACTCTTCGGGGAGGAATTCAAACTTGCCCCTTTATTGAACGCAAGGTATAGCATTTCATGATAACATTTCATGAATCACCCATATCACATATTTCTCCCTTTTCTATTATTCTGAGTCTTACCCCTCCCCTCACCCATCTGAGAATTTCAACGAGATCATGCTCAGACAAACTAATGAATTTCCATCTTCTCTAAGGGAATGCAAATTTCCCCTGACAAAAAGGGCATGTGCTCTGTCACCAAACCTGTGTACTTGTTAAAGTTTAATTTTTGATGTTATCTATTTTTTGTGCATTTTATACTACTCTTCTTTAACAGGTTGTGTGAAATTAGAAATGTGCATAGTTGTATATGAACAATTAAACCTGCAAATGTGTGTCTCAACCCCATTAGCTCAGTTGGTAAAGCGCCGGACTTTGGTACAATTTCATGTTTTCAAAAGTGCTCGATAGTAAGCACATATGTTAGTTATTGAGTTTTTACGGTATGCATTCTTCCACACATTGAATTTGCGGAGGTCCATCTCGTTGAGTAACTATATATTCAACATTTCACCTTTTGTCCCTCATGTCCAAGACAATGCAGAACATATCTCACCATCTGCTCACCACTCCTCCTGGCCAGGATGATGTGGATGAGGCATGATACCGATAGCCGATAGCATCGGAACACAACAATTTCAAGTTTCAGGAAACCAGAGAAGAAGCAAAGGAATCTCGGCCCATTGAGCAGGTGTTGTTTATGGTCGATAATGGTGTTCGTTTTTAACGAGGGAGGTTATGAGTGGTGGTAGCAGATGATTCTCATGCTAAAATGTTGTGGCTAAATTTACTTGCTCGTCTCAGACCTATGTCCATGCATTTAAAGATGATATGCAAAGGTCTCAAGTAGTTAGTGAAGAGGATGTTTTTTGCTTTAAATTAATTCAGCATACATAACACATTTTCTAGGTACTAAATATAAACTTGTCAGTTTAAATTTCAATAAAACAACACAAACCTTTAATAGCAACTTTAAGGCGTGAGGGTAGTAGAGGTCCTTCAACTCCAAAAAAATCAATTTTCATTGCCTAGATTACATGATAGAAAAGTTACACCTTGAAGATTTGAATAGTTACGGAATGCAAAAACATGTACTTTCAAAAATTGCTTAATGTAGTGTGGTTCTTGAGATATGTATTGTTTTATGAAGATGCTTCATTTCAACACTCTTTACATCATAACTCAAAAATCACAAGAGATGCAACTTTTCAGGTTTTTGCCCGAAGTCAGGTTTTTTGCGAGTCCAAATTCCTGTGTTTTTATTTATTTTCAGCCCATTCTGGGCTTTTTGGCCTGCATTCACATGCTTTTTCACAGATGCCATTTTTCAGGATTTAGCCTGAATTCAGGTTTTTTGCGAGTCCAAATTCCCATGTTTTTATTTTTTCAGCCTGTTTTGGGGCTTTTTGGCTTGCAGTTTCAGGATTTTTTGAGAAAGTGAGTGGCATCTCTGAAAGTATAACTATGATATTTGAATTCTTTGTTACGCCCGCTTCAAAATAACCACAACAATTTTCGCCAGAGTTCATTCTTTCACAGGATACCATTCGACCAATTCACAACAGCTAACTACTCTAACTATTCTTAAACCTTGGAAATCATTGAGCAACATTCACTATAAGACATGTAAGAAGAACAACTTTAATCGAAAACTAACTTTTGGTCAGTTCAACTAGTTAATCAAGAACCTCCCACACCATTCAGTCTAACATCCATTTTAAAGCCAGCACTGTAATCATGCAGTCTCATTACAATGTGTGCTAACCACGTCTTCCTCACATGTGAATAAACACACTTTGCTAGTTCTCGCCACACTCGTATAGGTTTCTAAACATGGCCCCTTGTTTTCAAGACAAAAATCTCGCTATTCAGCTCTATTATCCAACCATCTCTGTGACAAGGCGAAGACGATATACCCTCGCCGCAAGGACCGACTTGATCGTCTTTCCCAGGTGCGTGTTACTCAAAACTTTATTCTCTTGCGAGCATCATGGATCAGCTGTGCGTAATCGTGACTACAAGCTTATATTCGTGCTGCTGCAGACGTAATAGCATGGCAATAAGAGTACAAAAGTTTGAAGGATGCTGACCTGATTAACTTGTGCAAAATAACCCACTTATGTTTCTCAGGAGCTATTATATATACTTAAGGGTACAAGAGTTATTGTTGGTCAAAGCAGCCAAAAAAATTGATTTTCATTATCTATATCAATATATTAATGAAAAATAACACTTTGATTTTTTTGCAAAAGTTCATTCTACAAATCCATATACTTTGAAAACTTGCTTGATTTATTGTTGTTTAATGTGTTACGTACGTTTCCCAAAAGTTTTGTTGTTTCAGCCTTCTTTACAGCATAACTCAAGAACCGCAGGACCTACAAAAGTATATCTGTGATATGTAGATTCTTCTACACATTCGCTATGAATTTTTTGCCATAGCTCACTTGACTCACTACCATTCGCAAGATGCTGTGAACTACCAAATCGCAACATTTTAAAATAGTTGCTAACCTTAAGCATGTTTTTACTTGGTAGTCCTAGCACTATATTCAAGTTATCAGAGATATCAGAGATATTTGGCTCTTTTTTACCACATAAAGCCATGATATTTTAACATTTCCATAAAAATAGATTAGTATTTATTTTCCATAAAATGAAAGCCTTTATGATACAAATATATACTGCCATGAGAGGTTCTGGTTAAAACTATGGACCCGAAGTGAGATCAATAGTATTAATTGATCTCAACGAGGGACCATAGTTTTAACCAGAACTTCGAATAAAGGCAGTATATATTTGTTTTATATACTTCATTAATAAGTTCTTTGTTCATTGATTGGTTAAAAGAAAATTATTTGACGTTTTGACTCTCCAGCTTCTATCCTGAGTGAACAGCTCGACCTATATTTTGCCCTTCAAAAAAATTGAATAGGCTAAAATCGGGCAGTTTCGTGTGCGTGAACTGTTCCGTCGAGCATCGAATGCGAGCACGCGGAAGGCATGGTCAAAAGTACTATTTACGGCTTGGATGTACTATTTACGGCTCATCCGGGACATTGAAAATACTATTTACGGCTTAGAGGTACTATTTACGGATAGGCGTACTGATGGTAGAACTATTTTTGGTCATGTGATCCACTTTTAACCAATCAATGAACAAGTATATATTAATGAAGTATATAATGTCAGATATGTCCCCTTTTAAATTTGAGCCAAACAACTGATATAAAAGCAAAGAAACTTAAGAATTTACAACTAGCACCAGTGTCACCGTGTGCGTGAGGGGCAGCACTGAACTTTTCTGGTAGCAAATTGTAATTGACCCTTTGTTGATCAATGACTGATCAATGGGAAATTTAAGCTTAGAAGTTTGATAACAAATTTAAAAAAACTATAAGAAAACAAACAAAACAACTATAAGAAACAAACAATAAAGGCAGACTTGGAAAACAGAACCTATATGAAGCATATTCTGGTTTTGCTTCTACGGTAATCAGAATGTATTTTTCAAACAGCTTTAAAATATGTATGTAACATGATAAAAGCTTAACCTATTTATCAACATTTAACATCTTTGCATCCTCTCGTCTGCCATTTCCCAGTTGATATCCGCCGATATTGATGAACATAGAGGGTTAAAAGTGTATTTGCACCTAGCGAGAAAGAGAAAAATTGAAAGAGGAGAAATAGAAGTAGGTAATCCAGCGGAATATAGCACCCAGGACGCTTCATTTAATTTACCAGAGTGAGTACATTAGCAAAGCTGAGAACATACTTACTGATACGACCAATGAAATCCCTATTATACTAACTATTGGATTAGATTACTACAGGGCTAGATGCTCAAAATGGAATTGGAAATGCAGATTTATGCGTTCCCAGTCGCTAAGGCTTTCAAGGACTTAGACGTTTAGACCTTAATGTGTTATCCTTCTGTGTAAGGGGTGTCAACCTGGGGTGTCATCTATACTATATATATATAAATATTTATTTTTTTGAAGAAAAAATCCAAACATATAAAAACTTAACACTTTTATGCCTATTCTGAAAGCTACCTGAAAACTGTTTTTCAATTATAGTACAAACTAGACTAGTCTTGATTCAGACGTTCATAAAAATTGACCTTAGTTTGAAAATGAGCGAAACTTTGCCGATTTAAAATGTGTGAACCCCAAGTACCCAGAAGTGCTTTTAGGGCTTATGTATGCATAATAGACTCTACATGGTCGTAATGACATCGAGGTTGGCATTATAGTACAAGAGAAAGTACCGGCAAGACTTGGATAGAGCTACGACTAAAGTATACAGTCTTTATTCAAAGTGCGATCGAGGGATTCTGTAATACGATAGACAATACGATTTGACACTGGCAAACCTTTACACATAAGAGATAGCGATGATGAGGCTGCTGGCGTAAAAGACGACTGCGGTATTCAATGGTATGACTAAGGGCATGTATGAGTAGTCACAATGGGACAGACAACCTTGTACGATATCAGGAGACCCTTGTGCATCAATGATGGTGATGTTGATGAGGTTATGGGGGAAGAAGATGCTTGTATTCACACTATGGACCACAATGGCCTCATCCCAATGGCATATTTCAATAACCTCAATTAAATAATCAAAGTGAATAATTTGACCTCCAGTTGCAGAGTATGAGTTTTTGTACTTAAAGTTTCAAAGGTCATGCAATGAATGTACAAATGTATTAGGTGTCCTGATGAGTGAGCATGTTGTAGATCTTAGTGTCAAGATATTGATAGATGGCTTTTGTGGTACCATGAGAGCCCCTATCTCACTATTTCTTTCAAAATGGATAGCAACTTGACTAATTAGATTGAGGTGCAAAGTATATTTGCTGTAAATGTCAGCTTGTCTTGAAATTTTTAATTATTTGGTTAATTCCGGGATATTATTTCCTGTTGAAGAAGATTCTGCTCCTATCTGATCATTAAACCAATGCTAGGCATGTGTGTACTCATTTGAAGGCATTTTAGTAAAGAATTTAAATGTGATAAATGAAGAATCAGAATTTGGGGTTAACCAACTTGAAAAAAAAAAAGAATAAAACGAATGAATAAAATGATTAAATAAATAAAAACATTTGAATAAATCAATGACAATTAATGTAAATAGCTGAGTAAACAAATAATCAATCAATTAATTTATATTTAATTAATGAAGTAAATAAGTTAATAATGAGTAAATTAAACATTTGAAATAAATAACTAAACAAAATAACAAAACCAAATAAAAAACTATTATTAAACTATCAGCTTGTTGTCATAAGTTATCAAGTTCACTCCAATAGTTAATTCATATGCATTCAAATGTTTAGGGCTTTATTTATAGTGACGAGCCAGATTGTAAGCCCTCACTATGGTAACACCTTGCAATGGGCATATAAACATCTCAAAAAAGTAACTAACCCCTTAAATAATGGCCATTATTCAAAAGGGGCTATTGTATTACAAATCTGTAAAATGCGTTGGAAACAGAATTTATTTCTGCGCATTTTGACACCTCATTTGATACGATAGCCCCAAAAAAACACTGGTCAATTTAATGTAGCGAGGTCCAGATTTGAAAGTTGCACTTACATACAAATTTGTACAATACAAAAACACTCAGATATCATTACACAGATTTCCTTCCATTACACTGAATACAAAATCAATACAATTTACTGCAACTTTCAAATCTTGGGTTACATTGATTTAAATGTCAATATTTAGTCAATTGCTGAAATGAGGTGTCAAAATGTGCAGAAATAAATTCTGCTTCCAACGCATTTTACAGATTTGTAATACAATCACCCGCTTTTGAATAATGGTCATTATTTAAGGGGGTTAGTTACTTTTTTTGAGATGTTTATCTATGTCATACATCCAATGTATAGCACTCCAGAGAATGTGATGAAATATTAGGTAATAAGCTCGCTTTCTGAGAACTTGACGTATATGTATATCCAAGCTTGAAATGAGAACACACAAGTTCCACCATCAGTACCCACAATGACATACTCACACTGGACCTGTGTGTAGCACATCCATCGTTGACGATGCTAATGATTGTCATTTACAATGCAAGAAGTATACGGTGCAGTTAGGAACACTTGTACATTCACTAGGTAACATCTGTAGTTAGGTACCATTCATGTGGAAAAGGTGAACTGGTTGGCGTCACACGCGACAGGCAGCGGGACTGGTACGGTAGCCCACTTATATGTGTCAAGTTGTTCACTTGTAATTGCGACTTGCGGGGGTGATGTTGATGGGAGTTACGGACAACGGAGTGAAGTATTAATCAAGGTGAAATGGATCAATCTTGTGATCGAGGTGATAGTAGCGAGATTGCAGCCTATTTCATGGAAACAAAACTTGCTTAGCTGGGATCATCATTTTGATTTGATTTGATGTAGGTAGACAATGGACTAATGAATCAATCAAGCAGTCAATCAAGCAAGATTTGATAGTAGCGAGATTGCAAGCTATTTCATGGAAAAAACTTGTTTAGCTTGTATCATCATTTTGATTTGATTTGATGTAGGTTGACAATGGACTAATGTACTAATCAAGCAGTCAATCAAGCAAATACTTGACGTCATTGTATTTTGATGATATAAAGCTGATATCTGCAAATTGCCTGTTGCTTTTTGATAAATTGTCACTTGTATTTATTGCTCACAAGAGGTAGCAATAGTGCAATCTATCAATCAAGCAAGAACTCAATCATGCAATCGAGTTGATGGCTGGAGGATAACATTAGCAGTGTAGTGGTAATTATTACTTACCTTGGATAATACTACTGAGGGGTTATCAGACAATCAAGAGAGACATCAATCAAGCAAGATATTAATCAAGCAGTCACCTCAGTGGAGGTAGAATAATAACTTGCTTGCTTGAGTTGCTTGTTTCAAACGTATCACTTTCTGGTCATTATGTGTAAGCAATCAAGCAATTCTTAAATTAATCACACAAGGATTCTAGTCATATAAGTATAGTCTGAAAGTAACAAGTTGATCACTTGTATACAGTAGAGTGACATATTAATCAAGCAAAAACTTAATCAAGCAAAAACTCAATCATGCCTGCAAGTTGACATCAGAAGATTTAGCAATTGGCCGTAGTTGACTGATGCAATTTGTACACCTTGAAGTGAAATTTGTGAATTTTGTGATTGTAAGGAAGGACTAAACACAACCATGATGGACTTTAAGAGGGATTTTAAATGGACGACGATACTGTGTACGCCGAAGAAGCGATTCAGGTATGTGGTGATTTAGCTGTATCTATATTTATATAGCAAATTGCTCTATTTGTAAAGATAATTTCTGTGCATTATGTTGTTTAAAATTTTTATGCTTCTTGTTACAGAAAATCAACTCTTTGGTATAAACATATGAAAATGTTAATACCACAAAATGTCTATGAATTTCAATTGTGTGGGATTTCCATAACTGATGATGAGAAGACTATTAAACCACATAAATGTGGGTTTGAGGTTGTTATATAAATCATGTACAAAGTGGGTTGCAATAGTTTAGCATTGAAAATAAAATTTTATTACATAGGCATTTATTAAGCGCCATTTCAAACGATCACAGTGCATATACTCTGGAAGTGCCCTTTGGCGAATGGAAGGGAAAGAAAGAATGAATAAAGAGAAAAGATAAACAAAGAAGTTGTTTGTTTTGGGTGGGATTCAAACCCGAGACCCCTCACATGCCATGTCTAGGTTGTCAACCAGTAGCTATTGGTGTTTCACTGGCCAGGCAAGTGAATCTGTGGGTACATATAACTTACGTTGATTACGTTGGATGGATGCATGCATACGCAGTGGATTCGGCTGTAGTATTTTGTAGTATGCGGTGTTGTTAGGGTTGTTAAGGTTCATCAGGTAAGGTGCTTGATACCTGTACTTGTGTGTTTGTGATAACACATGTTTGAGCTGATACAGATTAAGTTTTGCTCTGTTTACAAAGACCTTAAGGGGGTACTACACCCCTCAATAAATATGTGTCTATTTTGCATTTTTCTCAAAAACTAATAACACACTGGTAACAAAAGTTATGTATATTATAGGGGCAAGGAATCCAATTACTACACTAGAATTTCAGTGACCCACGACAAGCGGTTCGTTATTTATGATAAGAAATAAGGTACCACTAGGATGTACCTCATTTCCTATCATATATACTAAACCGCTTGTCTTGAGTCACTGAAATTTCAGTGTAGTAATTGGATTCCTTGCCCCTATAATATACATAACTTTTGTTACCAGTGTGTTATTATTTTTTGAGAAAAATGCAAAAATAGTCACAAATTTTCCACAGGGGTGTAGTACCCCCTTAATGTTGATCTTAGGCCCAGTTTATCTGTAAGAAAACTTTGGGAGCTGATCCTGGGTGTGAAGGATTTGGGCACTGCCTGTTCAGAGCTGCATCCCTCATCGATGCTGAAATGGTGTATGGCATGTAATTTGGACCACTGTAAGCCCAATGATCTCTTGCAATTTGCCAAATAAATCAGTTGCATTCCCTTAATATCATATAGATCAATTTTTTGTTAAATTTTCTGTAACAAATCACTAAAGAAGAAAAGGAGTCACTGAACTCTTTGAATTGACCAACAAGTCTTTATGTGTAATACAAACAAATTATGACATTTGGGAAAATCACTCCTGATTTCAATTGAAAACCTGCGTGTTACCCCGACGTCTCCTCCAATGAGAAAACCGATATGTTGTCGATATTACCGAGTTTAGCGACACACAATATCAATTTCCTGAAATACCTATGCTCATTTCCTGACAACTTGACATCATTGATGTCCAGTATTCTGTCCTGTGTGAATAGATGTAGTGTAGAGTTTCAGTGGCAGTGTCTTGAGTGAGGGGGACTGGCCTTGGAAGGGGGTAACATAAGGGGGTATGAATGACAGCAAGACAGATAACAGGTGGATGGTAACACTATGGACCACAATGGCCTCATCCCAATGGTATAGTTCAATAACCTCAATTAAACAATTATAGTCCAAAATTTGACCTCAAGTTGCAGAGAGTGAGTTTTTGTACCCAAATTGTCAAAGGTCATTCAATGCATGTACAAATGTATTGGGGTTAAAGAACTGTGCCCCGATAGATAAGCATGTTGTGGATCCTATTGTGAATAGATATAGTGTAGGGTTTCAGTGGCAGTGTCTTGAGTGAGGACGACTGGCCTGGGAAGGAGGTAACATGAGGGGGGTATGAATGCCAGCAAGACAGATAACAGATGAATGACAAAGGATTTGAATTGTAAGGTTGCATTCACAGAAGAGGTGATATGAGGACAACTTGCTATGATAACCTGTATCCCACCTCTCACTATGGACCACAATAGCCTCATCCCAATGGTATAGTTCAATAACCTAAATTAAACAATTGTAGTGTAAAATATGACCTCAAGTTTCAGAGTATGAGTTTTTGTACCCAAATTTTCAAAGGTCATTTAATGAATGTGCAGATGTATTGGGGTTAAAGAACTGTGCCCTGCTAGATGAGCATGTTGTGGATCCTATTGTATGGTTTCAGTGGAAGTGTCTTGAGCGCGGGAGACTGGCCTGGGAAGGGGGTAACATGAGGGGGGTATGAATGCCAGCAAGGCAGATAACAGGTGGGTGACAAAGGATTTGAATTGTAAGGATGTATTCACAGAAGGGGTGATATGAGGACAACTTGCATGATAACCTGTAGCCCACCTCTTCCCCTTGTATCCACAGACCTATACACTAAAACAACCTCATCTGTCAGGACACAATTCCTTACCTCACTATGCTTGCACACTCATAAAGTGACCTCTACATGTGTTGGGTACAAAAACTGATCCTTCACAACTTGAGGTCAACTTGTGAGCTATGGTTATTGAATTGAGGCCACTGAAGATGAGACTGGTAGATGAGGTGGGGCAGCTTGAGGTTGGCAGGAAAAGGGGTAGGGGGCATATTGGGGTTTGAAAATGGATGGTGTTTGCTACAGGTGGGAAGGGCAGAGTGGGGTTTGAATTGGTAGTGATTGAGAAATTAATTTTGGGACAATATGGAAAGACAACCATAGTACTTTCCTATCACAGATATATGACAATGTTTCAGTTATGGACAATATGAGGTGCATGGACCAAATATTTCACAGTTTATGGGTTGACAGACTTATCAAGAGCAGCTTTGGGCTTATATATTCAAAGTTGTAGTTGACACACAGCCTGAATTGTTGTTACAAGTAGCGCCTTTACCTGTCTGTGCAAAGATGACAGAGATGCTATAGAATTTCAACAGAATATTTTTGAGATTGGCAAAATCAAAAGAAGAAGTTCCGGATATTGAATACTAATATTGTAACTTTCTGATTTTGATATTCAAGCTTTTTATGTGAGATCAATAATGTAAATGAGCGAGCTATTCCATTTTAAATTCACATTCCCCCTGTGGAAGATTGAGCTAAAGTCTTCCACAATAGGAGGGGGTTGGGTTTCAAAAAGAATAGACAATTGGGTAACTTCCATTTTAAATTCTCACTCCCGTTGTGGAAAAGCCATATACAGAGGGAGTATGAACTTCAATATAATTAACCCTAGACAATTCCATCTGAAATACATACTCCCTCGGTGGAAGACTATTCTTAAATCTCCAGCAGGGGCATGGCAGATTTCGAATGAAATGAATGACCCAATAAGCATGTATAGCATAGCCCCTTGCTCCTAGCTTGGACCCCTTCCTGTTCATCCTACAGCAGTTTACAATTACACATTCATTAGGTGTCATGTAGACACATAGTTAGAAGCTAACAGCTCAAATAATGGAGGTACTTATCTTTCTTGAAATGATGCAATTTTGTGTCGGTTTTATTCTATGTGCATATATTCCATGGGGAGGAGATGTGGGAGATTGTCACCTCTGGCTTATAACTTTAATACTGGAATTATAAAAACCAAAAACTTGGTAGAATGCATGTTGCCTCTGGTTTATGAGAGAGCTTATGATGAGAATTATGATGAAATGAGGTTGAAAATCAATGGAAGTTTCAAAGTACTATGCACAGACAATCAGTGGCGTAGTATGGGTCATCATATGGGGGAGCACTGACCATGATGTGGGGGGCACCTATGTACAGACAATGTCTGAAAACTGCATTGCTGAATTACTTGTTACACTACCGTAAACGTTCGCCTAATGGCGCTATGGAGTTCATGGAAATGAGAGAGCGCCATCCCTGTAAAAGCCGACTATTATCACTGATCATTAAGGGTACGTGTAGTTAAAGGTGAAACCTATCGACACATACAACTATGAACAAGATCGAACAAACTTGTTCATGATAATGCGTAATCATTCACCTGATACGTTGTGGCCCAGTGAACAGAGCATTAGACTATAGTGCGAGGATAAAGAGAACTTGTGGAGAAGATTGATGGTTCGAATCTCATGCAGTAATTTCTGACAGATTATGATGTCTGTCATTGGGTTTTTTTCTGATTTGAGGAAATTTTATTCTCTATTTTCTTGATTTTATCTTTAACATTGTTTATATAATTTTATTATTTTATCTTGTATGTGTCTTTTTTCATGATTCTTTGTTTTTATCGTTTCATTTTAGAGTAACTCAATTCATTCAATCAAATGTTGTAATGAACCTATTTGATTGTATATGCATTTGTTATGTGTGTGAGAGCGAACTATCGCGTCGACAAGTCTTTCAATTCCATGAGTGTCCTTGCCTATGCATCAGTGGTCATAAGAGGTATATCATTTTATTCAAATGGGGGTCCCAAATATACGGGGGTCATAAAGTCTTGGAAAGAATAATAGGAGGGGGTCATAAAATGTTTAATGACCAAAATGTAGGGAGTCACACGATGACCACAGAAAGTGTGTTATTTTATTCAAAAAGACTGATTTCAATACAATTTTGGGGTTTGGGATCATAAAATTGTTGTTGCCGAAATAGGGGGTGCGCAATTTTATTGACGCAGACTTGTAAATTTGGGACCCCCCCTTCCGAAAAAAATGATAGCCCTCTAAGAAGATTCAAAAGATAACCTCTGCCCCAATAATCCCTAGCTATATTTGTTTGAAACTGTTCCACGGAGGATATATCATAATAGGCTCAGTCTTCAAATGATATAAATAAAATTTGAATGAGTGAACGAACAAAATCATACAACGACCAACTGAATAGAGGCTGTGCATATGACGTATCATCCCGTAAATATGGCGAACTACTCAAATGCATTCAACAAAAGCATGATTGCATCTACCGCGAGAGTTCGTCTCACACACATAACAAAATGCACTACGATCAAATAGGTTGATGCGACATTTGATTGAATGGACTGCACTGCGCCATGATTACGGGAAGAAACCGGTTCAAATCCTTTGTTTGGAGCCAATCGATAAACGCAAGGCCTCTATAGCGTGATCGTAATGATCGCCATACAAACAGTGCTTGGTTCCGATACCATCATGGAGTTACGTAACTACTTCGTGGTCTGATAGTTATATGATCAATGGTCTGATCTACTTGGGTTCGATCCTTTTAAGAAAAGAAAAATAGCTGATCATTTATAATGCATAAATGAATAAAGTAATGTAGTTACACAATTTAAAACATTGAGGCCGTTTTATTTTTCAAAGGTCATTTAACTGTTAAATGTAGTGGAATATATCACGCATTGATAGGTAGCAGGTGGAGCAAATTTGTCAGCGGTTTTTGTTGCCGTTTGTTCGCAGTGCCTATTTATTTAAAAAAATAAGAAAATTAAAATTAAATTTTAAAAAATTCACAATATTCGTTCTTAAAATGGGGACAAAATCCAAAAACATTTCCTGACCCTTCTTCACATAAAAGTGGGGGCAGAAATCAAGATTCGAACAAGTACCATTCACCATTCAAGGCGCACCCTCTACCGACTGAGCTAATGGGTCAGACAATAGATGGGTGTAATTTTGAACTGAAGAATACTAAAAAATATGAAGAAATTACAATGTTATAAAAAGATTTACCAAAATGAGTTAGGTATAACGTATGAATCGATTTATACAAATGAGGTCCAATGGCACTTTGAGAAAGAATACCTGAAGAAACCCCAAAACATTTGCTGCTCTAGCAACTAACCTAGTGACCTAAAGTATTGGGTCATGTCACGATATTTTTTCTGAGGCATTATGTCCAGGTTGCTCAATTTAACATACACGTATCCTTAATGCTGTTGAGATTTTACAAGGATGGCGCTCTCACATTTCTAAGAATCCAAAAGTGCCATTAGGCGAACGTTTACGGTATATGCCTTTGTTTCTATGTGGATTTATGGTTTCTCTACTGAAAGTCAGTTTGTGCTTAAATTCCTCCCTACAATGTGATAAGCGTATTGCATACAATAGATATACAGTTCGGAGATTAACCCTGACCGAACCAGAGCTCACTAAAGCGCACTATTAAAACCACTCCTTGTGCATGCATTGCATGTGATGCGATGACGCAATCAGCCTAAGTCATATATACCCAGGGAATCGCTGGCTGGGCCAGGGTAACCCCCGTGGCTAGGGGCTGGGGATCTTGTGCGTGGCATGCGAGGGGTCTGAGGTTCGAATCCAAACTTTGGAAACCTGATTGTTTGTTTCAATGTATGATAGAAAACAGAATATGAACACCCACCCACCTTTAAATTTGAGTTGTAAATCAAAGATGGTGCACAAATTATTAGAACACATTCATGGTTTTATCCTGAATATTACGGTTATTACCAATCGTCAAGAGATATATCAATATTCATGCATGTCCTCATTCAGCAGCACAAATCCATAATACCCTCCTGGTCAAAAACATTTCTGAATAATTCTACCGCATTTTAATAATCTGCATTTCTCTCGTTTAATAATAGAAACTCTTGTGTTTGCTAGGTAGGCCTGTGGGTTTTTGTGGTGTATGCATGGGTAGAATCTGGTCACGATTTGTTACGCCTACTCTGCATGTATGATGTAAATAGGGTTGCCACAATTGTTTTTTGGACCAAATGTGCAGCAAACCATTCTGTTAGGGTGGCGGCAGATGGTGTACAAGTAGCCCAATTTGTAGACAAAAGAAAAGGCACCCCAAATTTTAAAATTTGGTTGCTTTATAATTCTAGCAAAGACGTCCCTTTATATAGTGATCAATCCATTGATCAATAAAGTGACCATGGATGTAAAAAGGATAGTTCAGTTCTTTGGGAGACACAGAGGTTGGAGAAATTGGCAAAACAGGGAAATTACTATTGTCACAACTTGATAGTTATCCGTTTTAACAAGGCGCGGTGATTTTTTTCCCCGAGATACCATAAGTCATTGAAATAAGCCCAATTGGGTGAGGAAGTCACCTTCTGGCAACACTGATGATAAACCACATTAGTTCTCATCAATCTCATTTTCTTCCCACACTAATTGATTTTTTGCTCCCGTTCTAAGAATTGAAGAGATTGTTTTGCCTTATTTATAGCAATCTTTATTCCTACTAAGTTGTTCACGTCTTGGAATAATATGAATAAGACTAGTTTCGGATATAGCTCTTTTTCTAGTGACGTCATTGTGTTCCCATTAATGGGGAGTGGTTCAATCATTTCATGTTTTGTTGTCTATCTTACATTGAGGCCTTCCATTAACACAATATGTGTCCAAGTTTTGAGTTGTATTGCTCTGACAGTTTTGATGTGAAACAAAAATGTGTATAAATGCCCCCAATGCATATGTTTCCTGCCTGATTTCCACAATTTATCATGTTTTTGTTCACTCCATTTAAACAAAAAATAACTCGGGGTGTTAAATTTCACTGGAGTAATGATATTAATATAAGCTTTCTTCTTATACCAAAGTCTCAGTTTTGATAATAAACAGGTGGATGAAGCAGTCAATCGACCAGGTCACCCCACCCTCATTAACTGATATTGGACCATCACAAACATGTGCATGCAATGTTATTAACAGTTCCACTTGATATTGCGCCCTCCTCAAAATGCGTCTACTTTCATCTCAGTTTTCACAGAACTCGTTAAAACTGGTACAGGGTTGTTTTGATCTTAGAAAAGATCTTAGAAAGAGAAATTAACAAAATAGTGTGCTATTTGACTTCAATCTTGTTTTTTGGTTCAGCACATGATTATGATAATACTACATCATCCACGCAGCGGCCACTATATAATACCGGCAGGGTTGCATGCAACAGTGATGCATCAGTGCAGTCATTTGCATTCTTACATGAAGGGCTTGCATGGCAGTTCAAATATCAATTAAATCAATCACGTCCGTCTGAAAAACAAGGTCTATAATACTTATATAAGAAACAACCAAACAACGACCAGAGGAAAACAATCAAAAGAGAATAACAACTTTTCAGAAATGGCAGAAAATGTGAAAATGCCATTTTTTCAATATTTCATATTGTGTATTTCAATCAGTTTAAGTTTTCAATGAAAATAAGCAAAATCCAGTAAGAGTAAGATCAGAAATGAAACTGATTATAAAAAAAACAAGAAAAAAAGGTGCAGTGATTTATAGTAGGCTACACATAGGCTACAGGGAAAAATGATAGGCATAAACCACAAGCCTCAGCACACTTTACAGGAATTCACTGAACATGAACACTGTGGCCCAAGACATACCATTTAGATAATATAGCAACCATCAGTGACCTGCAGCACATACCATATATATACCACAATAAACCATCACAACCAGGATCAGTTCCACCAGTTCTCATGGGTAGATGAGACAATAAGCAGTTAGTTACTTATCCAGGAGAATTTAAAGTTAGCTCAATTATTCCACAAGAATAAAGGGAGACTGCACCGGGGATCAAACTTGCATCACCACTCACCGGAGTCTTATGTCTTACCAATTGAACTAACTTGACTGCTTAATTTATGAGTGCTCCTTTAAAATGTGTTGACCCAGTTTACATCACCATACCTCATCTAAAATTTCTACTACAGACAAAACCTCATATATACTTGTCCCCCAAACAATTGTATTCTACAGAGTTCAAGCCTCGGACATTCAATGCAATTTATTTAGCCACCTAACTTTAATAAATCTGAATTCTCTGAGGTACTTGAGGTGTATGGTCTGACATCATCTGATGGTATTATTGTAAGGTTATGGTCCATCCTCTATAACCTGTTATACCCCTTGAGTACGAAGATTTAATATTGGTTTTCCCCACCTGTAACACTGGTCAATAGGGGTGTTCACATGACCAATTTATGCTTAAGTTAAATCTTGTGGAGTTAAATTACGCATTTTCTTACTTACAGTTTTTAACTGTGTAACACTAGTGAATTGGCATATTCGGACAATCAATGTATGCTCAAGTTAACTCATTGTGGACTTAAACTTGTGCTTTAATCTTGCACATTTGTATTACACAAGTCATGGGTATGTTCAGACGATCAATTTATTCTCTCAATTAATTCACCTTGATTAAAACTAAACTGTTCTATTTGTGTAATTTCCCTCACCTGTATAAAGCTGTAAGACCAATTTTAAAAGTAAGATATTCAGAGAATCGATTTAAACCAGACTGTTTTGGTTAAACTTAAGATTAGCTAACTCTGGTTAAAGTATTCATGTGAACATGACTATATCTCTGTTGGCTCTGAGCAATAGTAGCTGTAAATGTGACCTATTTTGTGGAATTAAGCCAATGTTGGGAAGCAAAGAATTGGGATGTACAAAGGGATAATAAAAAATATAAGTATCAAAGAGATTTGATTTGAATTCAAGGCCAAAAGAATATTGAAGTCAACAATAAGGGTGTTATATCTCAAATCTTTGTGTGTAGGCGGCAAGACAAATTTGCTTGGCAATAATTTATATTGTAACAACCTTTTAGTATAACAGCAACATATAGAATGAAATTTTCAAAAAGAAAATGTAAAATTGGAGTATTAGTTCGGTATATATTTTTGTTTGGTGCATTTCGGTGTGGATTTGTAGAACACACAATTTATTAAAAGAAAGCCATGTTGTTTCGGCTCTATGTAGTATCAAAAAGGTACTTCATATCTACTGAAGATAGCTACTAATTTGTTTTAAAGAATGTGCTGTCTACTGATGATAGCTGGTATTTTTAGGATGTGCTATCTCCTGAAGATAGCTGGTTATTGTAAAAATAATTATGCTATCTACTGAAGATAGCATATTAAATATGTGTTGATTTCCTGAAGATTGCTGGTTCATTTAAATATTGCTTTCTACTGAAGATAGCTGTTATTTTTAAAATGTGCTGTCTACTGAAGATGACTGGCTATTTTAATACTTGTTGTCTACTGAATATAGCTGGATATTTAAATATGTATTGTCTGCTGAAGAGAGCTGGTTATTTTAAAAATGTGCTGTCTACTGAAGATAACTGCATGGTTATTTTAAAATGTGCTATCTACTGAAGGTAGCTGGTTATTTTAAAAATGTGCTGTCTACTGAAGATAACTGGTTATTTCAAAATGCGATATCTACTGAAGGTAGTTGGTTATTTAAAAAATGTGCTATCTACTGAAGATAGCTAGTTATTCTAAAAAAGTGCTATTTACTGAAGATAGCTGATAAAGTTTAAGAGTGTGCTATCTACTGAATTTTAAGAAATTATTGCTAATTAAAATATAAGAGGGCCCAGACAATTTCAACCTACCATTCTGACTTTTGTGTATCTGATGAAAGGAACATAAACTAATATAAATGTAAACCAAACAAACACAAACAAATTAGTAACATGGACTGACTCTATCAAGGTTGAGTGTGTTTTGCTTGGTTTTAAAGAAGAAAGTAAATGGCAACAACTGCAATAAGTGTGTTTTTACTTCAGGGCCAATTTGTTCCCAGAATTGTGCCATCCTTGTATGTACAAATGTCAGGCCTTTGGTTATATGCAATTTGCATTGAACAATGTCAACCTTTATTTTGTGTTCAATTTTCTCTGACACACAACTGAAGATAAAGGGTTTTAACCCTTTACTTGATAACATCAACTGGAAAGATATGAAAATTTCACAATATTCTAAAATTTCCCAACTTTAAAACTTTGGTATATTAACGGTCATATTAGAATCAGCATATAAATTGTATTCAATTGGTTAATTAGTTTGCAGAGACTATTATTTTTTTAATAATTTATCCAAATTAAATTTTTTCATCAGGAGTCGGAAACTAAGAGTGGTACATAAAATTTAACATATCACTTGTAATCCATCTTTCAGCTTCAGTAGACATTGAGTTGCTCTGAGCTTATTACTACCACAGCCTTGTAGTTGTATCTTGTTAAAAAAAGACAAGACATAAGGCAGCTATTGGTGCACCAAGACTTGTACTGTTAGTTCTTTTCCAAATCCAATTCAAACAAGCAGGTTATGTATCGAGTGGATGGAATCATACTGTTGTTTCATTTGATCCTCGAGCAGCAGCATTTAAATCTGTTGATGACTCTCTTCTGAAAGGTAAAGCATTCAGTAAAATGGCTGCCTTATTGATAAAGAATTTACAGGCCCCACATTGTCTACCATGCATTGATTCTTTGCGTTCAAAAGGGTATAGTGACTACAATTGACAAAGGTTTTTCTTCACAAGAAAATAGTGTCCATTCACAAGCCACTATAGATGAGCATTCAAATCAGCATGTAACAATAGCATGCAAGAACCACAAGGCATATTCTTGGTTTTGCAGTTCTTAAGATATCCTGTTTTTAAAACACAATCATGGTAAAGTTTTGCATCTTCTATAAAAGCAGCACGCAAAATGCTAATCACATTGGGATTATATCGTAACTATCTGTCCAATTTGAGCTCAAATTTATTGAATTATCCGGCTGTAAATTCAATTTGTAGGTGTACATTTTATTGCAGTCTGTTGGGTTTAAAAGCTGGCCATTTTGTGTACAACATTGCCATTTAGTTTGATTCTATAATTAGATTCAATGGGCCATTCCCGTTGAAATCCATACACCCCCTGTGGAAGACATGACAATAATCTCCAGCACAGGGGGTGTTGATTTCAAATAGAGTCACCCATTCACCCATTGGCCATTCCAGTTGAAATTCATACACCCCCTGTAGAAGACATGACTTAAATCTCCCACACAGGGGGTGTAGATTTTAAATGGAGTCCCCCATTCAGGTAACCCCATTTGAAATTCATACTCCCTGTGTTGGGAGGTTTAAGGTCATGTCTTCTTTAGGGGGTGTATGGATTTCAACCGGAATAGCACAAATGATGGTGAAGGATGCCTGGTAGTCAGTTACTGTACAGTGGAAAATATTCAAGAGATTTTAATTTTTGCATATTTCACTGTTGGGATGGTGAATTAAAAATGCCCACATAAACATTTTTAAACACATAAGCTTTAATGTATCTGTCTAAAAAAGAAAGAAAGAAAGAAAAAATAATGGAAACTGCAATTTGTTCAGAACAGTTTAAATCACAAAAATTTATACCGTTAAAATATCCCGCTATTCAAAAGATATTGTTCTCTTATTCTTCTCTTTCTTTTTAGAAAAACTCTTCAGAAATTTGAATATAGCAGTTGTTAAGTGCACAATTTTCCTCAAATTGTGCATGAAATTTTAAAATGTACCGGTTAAGTTTAATATTCATCACTTATAGCAGTTTAAAAGTGGAACTTCAAATTTCATGATCAAATGTCCAGCAAACCATGGCACATTCTGGCTTTGAGCTTACTAACATGATATGACATTAATTATATGCATTTTAGACACTTTTCATGGAAATAGTTATTGGGGTGTGTTTATTAGAGAAGGGGTAATTCATACAGAAAATATGGTATTCAAATCTACTTTGTTCATTGATGTCAATCTGAAGAAGTGAAAGACCAATTGGATTGCAAATAACACCTGCTATACTGCAAAAAGTCCCGGAATTACTTTAAAAACTCTCTTTTAAACTTTCAGAAAATATCCCAGGACTAGTTCAGTGTATGTTATCTCATAAAACCTGCATGACAGTCGAAATTATATCTGCTCATCCGATCGCTATCTTATAAGCGTATTACACTTGTCTGGTTACAGAACAGGATTTCCGCATTTAATGTGTTGGCTTTAGCAATGGGTGCTTCATGTTTGTGCATACTTTTTCTCCAGCGTGTGGGTAAAAACGTTTCAAAAGCTTGTGACGTATTTCATTGACATTTCAAGGTTGTCGAGATTGAGAAAGCTGATAAATCTGTCATTTTTTCTGTCACTTGAAAAAGGGAAATGCACAGAGAGAGATAAATGCAACGAGGGGGAACGAGAGAGAGAAATACAATGAGGAGGAGCGAGAGAGAGAGATATAGAAGCAGACAGGCATGACAGCGAGAGCGAGAAGACTTGTCATAAATGGGCTATTCCAGTTTAAATCCACACTACCCCTGTTGAAGATTTTGGAGATATCTTCCACAGGGGGAGTATGTTTTTCAAATATAATTAGTCCGGGTTAATCATTTTGAAAGCCATACTCCACATGTAAAATGGCTTTACCTATATCTTCCACATGGTGTAAGTAATTCAAATGGAAGTTACCCAATTGTTTATTCTATTAAAAATCGATACTCCCTCTGTGGAAGACATTAGCTAAATCTTCCACATGGGTAGTGTGGATTTTAAATGGAATAGCCTAATAAGCTTATACATGTTACCTGTCAATTTCTGCAGAGATGCCACTTTTCCTTCTTTAGTCTGAATTCCTTTTTTTACAAATTCAAAATTTCCACATTTTAATTTATCTTCAACCATTTTGAGACTTTTTATTCCAAATTTACATGCTATTTCAGGTTTTTCACAAGGTTTCTGGCTTTTTGAATGGTACTAAGTGGCATCTCTGTTTCTGTATCAAGCCAACATAAGCAGGGGACTTATTCAAATAGAGTTTCCTATTAAAATGTGTTCTAAGTTTGTAAAACACTGAAATGATAGAGTAAATTTTGGTTTGACAAGAATTTGGTTCTGAGAAGTAATATAAAAAAGGATTATCCAATTGCACTTACAAGTTACTTCCACCCATGTTAGAGATTGAGTTGGTATATATGTTTGCTGCAGCGGGAAAATGCTGTTGTGTAACATACGCAAGGTATCAGACTGTATTCAGCCAGTGAGCCTTACATATGGATTTACAACAATGTAATTGTGCTCTACCACTTTACAATTGGCACATTTTCAATGTTTATTCATCCCAATTTCTCTATTTTACTTGGTATACTACTTTACAGTGTGCATCTTTAGGGTTCTCTCTTTTGCTTCCTATACTACATGACATTTTGCATCTTACCATTTTTTATCCACCCCAATTCCTCTGTTTTGTTAGCTAAACCACATTACATTGTGCATCTTTTCGGTCCCAATTTCTCTCTTTTGCTTACTGCTATTGTTTATCCATCCCAATTCCTGTATTTTGTTAAGCCACAGTATAGCACTTGTTGCGGGAAAGTAACCAAGTTTTACCCTAAATTGTTAGTCTCTCTGAGCCACAAATGCATCATAAAGTGCAGCACCTGCCCCCAAAATGGTGCACAATAAGGTTTTAGAACTTGCATGTTGTAGTGGTAAGGTCTCATATGCTAGCTACGACATTTTGATAAACTTGATTTAAGCGACATGCTTGTGGCCTCTGTGTTTCACAAGAGGCTTTGGAAAATATGGAATAGCATTTGAATCAATATACTTGTCAATAAAATGCTCAACGGATGATGAGGAAAGAAGAAATAAATGTTTAAGTGTTATAGTGTGTTTATAGCTAATTTGGCCAAAAATATAATTAATTCCTTTAAATTTTGACATTTTGATGAACTTGATTTGAGCAACATGCTTGCAGCCCCTGTATTTCATGAGAAGCTTTGGAATATGCAACAGTGATATTTCAGTCAATACTTTTGTCAATATAATGCCCAAAGAATGAGGAGGAAATTTATCAGAAATAGTGTATGAAGATTTATAGTATGTTTATAGCTAATTTGGCAAAAAAAATACAAATTTAAATTGCCTACACAAAAATATGCAATAGTGTTATTTCAATCAGTATACTCTCAATATAATGCTTAACTGGTGATCAAGACACTGTGGACCACAATAGCCTCATCCCAATGGCATAGTTTAATAACCTCAATTAAACAATCATAGTGCAAAATTTGAACTCAAGTTGTAGAGTATGAGTTTTTGTACCCAAATTTTCAAAGGTCATTCAATGAATATACAAATATATTGGAGTTGAAGAACTGTGCCCTGATAGATGAGCATGTTGTGGATCCTAGTGAGAAAGAAGAAATAAATGTGTAAGTGTTATAGTATATTTACGGCTAATTTAGCCAAAAATAAATAATCATGTAAATTTCTGATCATTACAACATTTCCAACAGGTGTATGAGTATAGGCATTACTATTTACCACACGTGTAGTCACATATTCTCTAGCATTGCAAATACATGTAGCAAAGTGATAGGGAAAGTTTCAACTTATTGTCAAGTGGGCCCATTTCAATGTCTTCCTTGATTGTATCTCGAAAACCTATTTCCCCAGAAACACCTTGCGATGTCATGTAGCCATGAAAAGTTTATTGCTGCCACATTCGGAGGTACAAAAATAGTGTTCAAACAGTTAACGTAGCTCGGCTCGACTATCTAAAATTACATGTTTCTAAAGTTGAGTGAGGTTTTGAACTTGAATTTGAGCTTTACGTTAAGCACATGTTATACGCTGGTGAATACTTGTTTACTGCCAATTTTTGTTGCTTTATAGTTGAATGTGATCTGTGTGTAGCCTGCAAGCGTAAAAGTATGAAATGATGTCAAAACATGTTTTCCTATCGTCTTTTTTTCAGTTGATTACACTCTACAATCTGAAATGGTCCTCTTTGCTGCATTGATTGATGAGTTCTCAATATAGAGGCTATAGTAAGGCATAATTGATTGATAAATGCGAGCATTATGACAGTGAGGTGAAGGAACCATTTTTTCTTTCATTATTTCTTCTTTCCTCAGTGTCTTCTTTCTTTCCTTCTTTTTATCCTTCTTTCAGTTCTTCTTTCAATTCTTCTTTTGTTATTTCTTTCTTTATTTCCATCTTTCTATCATGCTTTCATTCTTTCTTTCTTTTTCTTTCTTTCTTTCTTTCTTTCTTTCTTTCTTTCTTTCTTTCTTTCTTTTTCTTTCTTTCTTTCTTTCTTTCTTTCTTTCATTCTTTCTTTCTCTTCATTATTTTCTTCTGTCTATCCTTCTTTTCTTCTTTTGTTTGTCTAAGTTCCTTTTCCTCTGCATCAATTAACATATGTTGAATGATAATAATGTAATTCAGCAGTTCTTTAAATATGAAATATATCTAAAATATGAAACATAAAATGTAAAATTTAATTATGAACGTCAAATAGAAGCCTTAAAACTAGTATGCAAAATAGATCTCCAAAATGGTCTTTTTCCAAGCATACCAAATGTATTCCATGAAAACTTGTTTCTTTAGATAACAGAAAATCTCCATCAACCTATTTGCTTTTAATTCTCGTGTTCCTAATGGATCCCAATGTTTACACATATCACGATCGTCCCCATTAAAGTGCTACAATAAGGCATAAATGGGATAGCTACAATAACACTTTCTGTTGCATCTGGTACATCCACATTTTTGCGTCAAAGATTGTCGTGCAAGACTTTGATATTCCTGATGCTTATTCTATTTGATGTATTGACTTCTTTCTATAATGTGAAATTCATTTCTCCATTTTTGCTCTCTGCTATTTCTTTTATAAAATAGCTGAATTTGTGTTGATGATGTATTAAGAATTTCTGGACCTATATTAAGTATACTTGTACATTTGTATATATATTTGGAAATAATAGAATTTCCATATACTTACGAATGTTTTCCAAACCAACATATATGGATTTAGCAATGAAATTTACAACATTTCCGATCTTGTTGAATTTTCTTCACAAAATGTGATTTTGTATTTTGTTTTCCGATTCTTATTTCTTACAACATTTGATTGCTTACTGAGAGAGGAAGCTTTCATCTAGTTTACTCTTGGATGTCGTCAGCCCGAATATCTGACATGTGGGGGACTTTTTTTTTGTGGGGGGGGGGGGTGGTTGTGTGGGTGGGTGAGTTTAGGGGTGTGGGGTGGGTTGGATGGTGAGTTAGGTGCTTATACTATACCACCTATACATGTTACATATAGTATGCTTGACGGCGCACTATTCACTGTAGAAGTGATGATGTAACAGGATAAACTACCATAGCAATAGGTTAAAACATTTTATTGCACTGCACTAGTACGTTCACGCACCACCACTGCACTGAATAATAGATATGAAAGGACAGGGATAAAGACCTGGATCGTAATTCTATAGAATATTCATGTCATGATCACTCGCACCTGTAAGATTAGCATCTATGAAAAGAGTGGTATTGAATTCAATCTATAATTGCAGACATACGCAGGTGATGAGTGCAACCTGCTTGTGTTGCAGGGCTATAATAAAAAATTGTTTTAACCTATACGCTGGTGAAGTTACGTAATTAATCGGATTAATTACCATAGCAATAGGTGAAAACAATTTTGAACATATCGCTGCACTACAAGCAGGTTACACTCATCACCTGTGTATGTCTGCAATCATAGATTGAATACAATACTGATCTTTTCAAAGATACTAATCTTACAGGTGCAAGTAAGCAGCATGATATGGTTCAATGAAGAGATACCGCCTGAACGTATCAGTGCAGCGCGGTATATTCAAAAATTGTTTTCACCTATTGCTATGGTAGTTAATCCGATTATTACGTAACTTCGCCAGCGTATTGCTGTGGTAGTTAATCCTGTTACATCGTCTCTTCTACATTGAATTGCCGACTAATGTATATCCTTTTGTCCTTGAATAACCTGAATTGGAAAACTGAAATATTTGCCATATTATTATTGAACATTGACTTAAACTTGCCATATGTGCAAAAAGCTTTGGAATTGACTTAGAGGCTCTAGGGCTCAAAGCTATGTGACTAGTCTTTGTATTGAGTTTCTTCTCTTGTTCGCATATTTTAATATTCCGTGTATGGATTTAGTCTCTTGATGTACTCTGTCAATATTTTTTTAATAAATGTATTGTTTTAAGTTAAAACATGTGGTATTTGATGTGGATTGGAGGATATACATGCCCTCCCTCGCCGGAAAGAATGCCAAAACTTATTAATAAATCTGTGTGAAAGTGAGTTACCGGTATTTTGCTTATGAAATCAGAATTGTGTAATAAGATGTACCTATAAGCAGCATTTGCCAATTCATAAATAACTAATATAAGGAGTAGTTTTTACTTCCTTAATGTAATGTTAATATACTGCGCCAATAAAGTATCCTTACACTTGGAAAAATATTCACAATTTCAAAACTGAACAATATTGGGATAAATTTGTTTTTTTAATAGATGCACTATCTAATCCTGCACATTATGACACCACATTGAATCCAATGTGACCTCAAGAAGTAAAGTTACAATCAATTGAATAGACGAAGGTCCAGTTTTAAAAGTGACAAACTGGCCTATACAAGGCATAAAAAGATTCCAACAAGCGCAACAAAGAGACAACACAGCTTCTTCAATGAAGCATTATTTAAAGCAGTTTTTATTTCAGTTTTTACTTCTCTGTACTATTCATAACTTTCATTTTATTTGTCAGTTCTTTTGTTTCAATTTTCTTTTGTTCCTTTTGTTTTAAATTAAAGCCAAACGCATAAATTAGCCATTCACCACTCACAAACCAGATTTGTCGTCTGTGGAGTTTTGAATAGGCCAGTGTGTCACTTTTGAAACTGGACCTTCGTCTAATCAAATGCTTGTAACTTTACTTCTTGAAGTCACATTGGATTCAATGTGGTGTCATAATGTGCAGGATTAGATAATGCATCTATTGAAAAAAAACAAATTTACTCCAATATTGTTCAGTTTGGAAATTGTGATTATATTTCCAAGTGTAAGGATACTTTATTGACGCAGTATATTAACTTATTGGAAGTAGATAGCTACTAATATCAATAATTTCTAAAACATCAGTATATGGCTATTGCATTAACGATAATATCAGCAGTAGATGGCTACCTTGTCAACACTGACATCAGTAGTAGATATAGACGCTTCACCAACATTGATATCAGCAGTTACCTACTTCATCAACAATGGCATCAGCAGTAGATAGCTACTTCATCAACAATGGTATCAGCAGTAGATACCTACTTCATCAACAATGATATTAGCAGTAGATAGCTACTTCATCAACAATGGTATCAGTAGTAGATAGCTACTTCATCAACAATGATATCAGCAGTAGATAGCTACTTTATCAATTGTGATATCTGCAGTAGATAGCTACTTCATCAATTGTGATATCAGCAGTAGATAGCTACTTCATCAAGTGTGATATTTAGCTACTTCATCAATTGTGATATCAGCAGTAGATAGCTACTTCATCAATTGTGATATCAGCAGTAGATAGCTACTTCATCAATTGTGATATCAGCAGTAGATGGCTACTTCTTCAATAGCAATATCAGCAGGAAATAGCTACTTCATCAACAATTATATCAGCAGTAGATAGCTACTTCAGCAATGGTATCATCAGTAGATAGCTACTTCATCAACAATTATATCAGCAGTAGATAGCTACTTCATCAATTGTGATATCAGCAGTAGATAACTACTTCATCAATTGTGATATCAGCAGTAGATAGCTACTTCATCAATTGTGACATCAGCAGTAGATAGCTACTTCATCAATTGTGATATCAGCAGTAGTTAGCTACTTCATCAACTGTGATATCAGCAGTAATTAGCTACTTTGTAAATTGTGATATCAGCAGTAGTTAGCTACTTCATCAATTGTGATATCAGCAGTAAATAGCTACTTTGTCAATTGTGATATCAGCAGTAGATAGCTATTTCATCAATTGTGATATCAGCAGTAGATAGCTACTTTATCAGTTGTGATATCAGCAGTAGTTAGCTACTTCATCAACTGTGATATCAGCAGTAGATAGCTATTTCATCAATTGTGATATCAGCAGTAGATAGCTACTTCATCAATTGTGATATCAGCAGTAGATAACTACTTCATCAATTGTGATATCAGCAGTAGATAACTACTTCATCAATTGTGATATCAGCGGTAGATAACTACTTCATCAATTGTGATATCAGCAGTAGATAACTACTTCATCAATTGTGATATCAGTGGTACTTTATCAAAAGTGGTAGATACAGGTGCCAGTAAAAGTTGATGCACTTACAATATGTCACTAAATCACCTCAAGACAGGCAAGACCAATATAAGAATTGTATTTTATTTACGATATAAATCCAAATATATTCTCAACATTAACAGATTTTGGTTTTTAGGTTTGCTAACAAATTATATTTGATACTGCTTGAAAATGTACCCACCTGTAAAGTTCTTGTGGTTATTTTTGCAAACATATTTTTGTTTGATTTCCATCAAATGGTGACCATTATGTGTGTTGGTATTTTCACAAAATCCATGCCTTAACAATGTTATTATATGGCAATAATAATTCACTTTTGCGAGTTGTTAATTCTTTACCTAACCCATTTACAAAATGTACGAAAATAGAACCCTCACAAACATTACCACTTGTACAGTACTTAACTCTCTTCACGCGGGTGTCGACTGCAGATGACATGTTTCAATTTTTTTTAATTCAAAAATTTCAGAAATGTAAATTTTCATGACCATATGTGGAATCAGCATTAAAAATGCATTAAAATGAGTACAAACAAGCCTAGTATTGATTCAGTGGTTCTTTAGATAGCTCTTGATATTTTGAGAAAATATTTCAAAACTTGAACTTTTTCCATTGAAGCGTGTGGCTAGCACGCAGAGCATTCACAGCACTGATGCTATCAATTTCCAAGAGGATTTAGTTGCCATGAAAGATACAATTCCCAGAACATCACTCCTTGAATTGATATCAATCAACAAGAGATGTGTGTTGCATCACAAATTGGGGATAGAAATACATTGAGCAGAGACATTGGGAACTTATATAAAGCATAAATTAGTGTTATCTGTGATGAATATCAGAGGAAACAGACAAAGAAAATCAATAAATTTGTAGGATATCAGTGAGATTTTTATAAGAAGTGTAGTGCTGGATATTTTATAGTTTGTGCCAAATAAAAACAGACTCAATAAATGTGTTAAAATGTTTAACATAAGTTATCTCGAAAAGAATTTGCTGACTGAAGTCTTTGAAAGGAACAATAATTTGTATCGATATCATTTTTGCCAGTGAAAAGGTATCCTTGAGTTTTTTTGCTATTGCTTGTTGGAATAAGGCACACTTCTTTGGACACCCTGTTGTCCTTCAAGCTGAGGCGGGATGTCCCTACTTAAACTACAGAACCAGTGGATTCTTTAGCTGAACTTTATAAATGGGATGCTTATGTTCTCAACAAAATGATAAATAACATGCTCAAATTCAGGTTGAATTTCAAACTACTTGCTTGATTAAATATTTCAAGACTTGATTTTGTGTGAATTAATTACTGATTGATTTTTGAATGATTGGTCAATTGATTTAGTATGAGGTTGTAGTTTTTCCGGTCATCCAACTACACCACTTTCTCAAAAGGTAAACAACCTATTATGCATTGCAACCACAAGCTCACATACATGACATCATTTACCAAGTCAAGTGACTCAGCCAGCTTCATGGATCACAACTCAAGTGGCCCTATCGTAGAATTTGTTCCCTGATTTTGTCAAAAATAGTTTGAAAAACAACATCAGAAGCAGGTCAGTGACGGGTAAGAGTGGATAATCAATTGGAGCATGTCAGTACTTCACATTGTATATGTCAAAACGTGGCGGTAGTTTTTCATGTTTAAGCATGGGCAAAATTTCTGAGTTTATTTGTTATAATAAACAAAACATTTTACTTTTTTCAAAGTTTTCATAGTAAAAATTCCAAGAAAAAACTCATGTTTTCCATACAGTTTCAGCAATCCTGTCTGTTGCCTTTCTCAATGGTATATGCCAATCTTATTAACTGGGACAATCCAAAAATTCTAGCTACGGATGACACGAGAAACACCAGATGGATAAGGGAGTCTATCTGGATCCGGAGGAAATCATGACCAAGCATGAAAGAGTCTAATGAACAGCGACGAGGGGGCCTTCCAACTGAGTCACGTCTATGACCAATTGATCTTGAGGGCGTCATCATCTTCCGATGACGTCATACCATCCAACAAGGGATCAATTGTTGGAACAGGTTCATCAGGTTTGGTAATTAACAAATGAAAAGTTTTTTTGTTTGTCAAAACCAGTTGAAGATACTCAAGAATATGAGGATAGAGTGAAGGACATGTTAAATGATGGCAAAACGTATGAAGTGTTGAAAAAAGATCCTACCACTAAATACAAAAAAGATCTTATGTCAATCCTCACTGGTTTACGAGATAAATCCAAGATCACGCAAGCTCAGTATGATCACTTAAGACCCTCGGGGGAAGTGATTCCTAGGTTGTACGCTACGCCTAAGATCCACAAGCCCAATAACCCGCTTAGACCCATCGTGGATTACACGGGAAGCATAGGCTACAACACGTCCAGAGCCTTAGCTGATATTATCAATCCGATCGTAGGTACCACAGAACATCATGTAAAGAATTCTTATGATCTCGCAGAAGAATTAAGCGGTGTTATGATAGAGGAGAATGAGCAATTTATTTCTCATGATGTTGTCTCATTATTTACAAACGTTCCTATTGACGAATGCCTTGACATTATACGCGATAGACTAGAAAAAGATCCGGATCTTAAAAAACGCACGCTACTTGAGGTTGAAGACATTATGTCTTTAATGAAGTTTGTCTTAACAACCACTTACTTCACCTTCCGGGGCACCATTTATAAACAAAAATTTGGTGCAGCGATGGGTTCACCAGTTAGTCCTCTTACAGCCAACATCTTTATATATGGAGTGGCTTGAGCAACAAGCAATCCTCACTGCTCCCTTAGAGTGCAAACCCCGCGTATGGAAACGCTATGTGGATGACGTGCTAGAAATTGTCAAAAGAGACACTGCTGAAATGCTGACGACACATCTTAACCAAGTTGATACCACATCCAGCATTAAATTCACGTATGAAGTAGAACAAGATCAAAAAATCCCATTCCTAGACACGCTCATAGTTCGGAAACCTGACAAGTCCATCAAACTCATGGTTTATAGAAAAAAGACTCACACTGACCAATACTTGTCTTTCACTTCCCATCATCCACTCCACCAGAAAATGGGTGTGGTACGTACCTTACTTGACAGGAAGGATAGAATAGTGACTGAGGAGGAGGATAAAATCAAAGAAGAAGCGCATATAAGACAGGCCCTAGCCAAATGTGGCTATCCCAAATGGACAATAGACAGAGTCAAGAAACAAATGGAAGAAAAACAACAAAGAAAGACTAAGAAAAATAAGAGCACTACTTCTGATCAAAAAAGTAAAGGTCTAGTAGTGATCCCCTATGTAGCAGGAGTGTCAGAAAGAATTAGCAGAACACTCAAGAAACATGATATCGCAACGACCATGAGACCACATAGCACGATCCGAAAAATGGTGGTCCACCCAAAAGACAAGCAAGAGCCGGTAAAACCCCTAATTGTGTCTCACGAAATCCCTTGCGGTAGCTGCGACCTAACTTATGTTGGTGAAACAAAAAGAACTTTTGGCATGCGCATGGATGAACACAGAAGGGAGGCAGAGAAAGCGAGTCAACAAAAATAAACAAGATCAAAAAGAAAGGAATCCGAGAGCCATTTCAAGAACTCAGCTATTAGTGACCACGTAGCCAGGGCTAATCATATTATCAATTGGGGGAGGCAAAAATCTTAGAGAGAGAAAGTGATAGGAAAGCGATATGGATAAAAGAATCAATCCAGATCAGAAGAAGGGGCGAGGAGTTATGAACAGAGACGAGGGGGTCTACAATCTGAGTCACGTGTTTGATCCACTGTTGGAGACTTGTAGCAAGACTAACAATGCTACCGGAAGTGATATAACTTCCGCCAGTCATCAGCTGTTGGATCATCACAACAACACCAAGCTTCGAGAAAGTCAGTGGTTCACTGACGAAACTGTCAGCAAGAAATGTAAGTTTCTTCAACTGGTTTTGACAAACAAAAAAACTTTTCAAGGGATCAATTGGCATATACCATTGAGAAAGGCAACAGACAGGATTGCCAAAACTGTATGGAAAACGTGAGATTTTTCATGGAATTTTTACTATGAAAACTTTGAAATCTGATAACTGTATTCCTGATGAATCTCTTCAATAAAACATTTTACTATCTACAGTAGACAGCATTTGTGTAATTTATCATTTTGGTGTAAGTACTTTTTTATATGCTTGTAATTTCATAACTTTTTTTAATGCTTGTGTATGTGTTGGGGTATACTTGCGTATGGGGGGTTGCAGGTATATTTAAACAATAATGTATTCACACTTCCATCTGTGCTTTTTGTGCAGTGTGACAGTCAGAATTAATAGGTAAATTTTCATGGGAAAATTTTCTGGACATGTGACACCCATGGGCGCAGACATATTAGCGTTATGGAATGTGACCCCGAGCACAGCGGGTGTTCTTCCAATGTATTTGAATAGGAAGAATTCCTACTTTGATCCAAAATAAGTTACTTGTCGTAAGTTAATAATGTAATGGTAAGAGTTTCCGTAGATAAATATTTTTTCCGTAGATAGATATTTTTGAAATTACGTTTTGATGATATTGTGAAAAAATTAAGATAACATAATATTCAATAAATTTGCAATGCACAAATTTCTATCAAAATTGCGGTCAAAAATACTATTCCAACTCAAAATTACTAGGACTTGAATAGCGAGGTCACCGCCGGGGGTCAGAGATCAGGCTCGAGGTTACACTCACATTGATACGCATTGGTCACGTGTCCAGAAAATTTTCCCGTGAAAATTTACCTATTAATGTTGACTGTGTGAGGAGAAAAGTTTATGAGGTGTTGTCGTAAAGTTATGAAAGAACATTTTAGTGTAGATCTTGCTCTACCAATTTATTACTGTTTTTGAGAGAATGAAAGTGCCTCAAAGTTTCTTCCTTAACCTGCCCATACACACCAGTGTATTGTTGAAGTCCAAACCTTTGAATCTCATTTCCCACATACATGTAGAGACCTGCTCTGAATCTCAGCAGCATTTAACCCATTTCATAGTTGCTTTAAAAGAAAGACGAGCACTCCGGCCTGTAAACACTGGCATGTAAGCTTTACCATAGATAAACCAAAGCCTTGGTGTGGAGCAGGGATTTCTCTCTTCAAGTATTGATGCTATATCTTAACATTCAAGTGATGTCCATTAGTGCTAACTTAATTCAGTGACCTGCTATCAGGCTTGTATTAGTTCATGGATTGGGCTGTTCCGGTTGACATCCATACACCCCCTGTGGAAGACCTGACCTTAATCTTTCACACAGGGAGTGTGAATTTCAAATGGGGTTACCTGAATGGGTGACTCCATTTGAAATCAACACCCCCTGTGTGGAAGATTAAGGTTATGTCTTCCACAGGGGTGTATGGGTTTCAACTGGAATAGCCCTTTGGCCGTACGAATTAAGACAAGGAAAGCAAATCAACATGACAAGACATGTGATGTGGATGTTGATTTTGTACTTGGCTTACTGTTTACATTTGAAAACGTGAACATGTGGGGGTTTATGCTTGACATAAAGACAAACATAAAAGACAGACAGACAGACAGATAAAGAAACAAGTAGACCCAGACAGACATATATTTGCTAATAGAGAGAGAGAGATAAACAAATGAATGCCAGAGGCAAGTAAAATGGGAATATAGTACAACAGACTAAAGGTATACACATCATGGGCAACAAACAGGTATCATCATTCTAGATAATTTTTCAAAATATGGGGATATTTTCATGGTATTTCAATGCAAAATTGATGTTAAATAAATAAAACCGTCTTAAAAGATGTCAATAGAGATGGAAAGGAAAAGCTTACAATCGAGTGTAGAAAGCTTTTATAACCTTTATTAGAAGGAGCAATTTGTTCCACACTTCCTTTGGGATGTATTTCTATTGAATAACCTTCATCTTCCCATTAAAATTATGTTTTGTCATTTAGATCGTCATTAAGTTAGGCGGGCAGCCTAACTTATTTCTTTCTTGCGATTTCTTAAGTTAGGCGGGCAGCCTAACTTATTTCTTTCTTGCCGTTTCTTTCTTTCTTCTCACAATTTGCTACTACATCCACATCCTTTATCGGATTTCGACCAAACTTACTCACAAGCAGTATTGGGTAGCTGGCTACAAAAGTTATGGGTTGTTTAAAGTCAGATGTCATCCAAGGGGTCACAGGGGTCAAAAAAGGTCATTTTAACCAAAAATGCTCCGATTGAGCTGAAATTTAAATGCAATGATCCTTATGACATTATAAACATGTTTAAAATGTTTTAAAAATTATTTAAGGTCATTAAGGGGTCATAAAGGGGTCAAAGGTCAAGTTTTTCAAAATGCTCCAATTGAGCTGAAATTTGAATGCAATGATCCTTATGACATTTTAAACATTTTAAAATATTTTAAAATTCATTTAAGGTCATTAAGGGGTCATAAAGGGGTCAAAGGTCAAGTTTTTCAAAATGCTCCAATTGAGCTGAAATTTGAATGCAATGATCCTTATGACATTTTAAACATTTTAAAAATATTTTAAAATCAATTTCAGGTCATTAAGGGTTAAAGGTCAAGTTTTTCAAATTGCTCCAATTGAGCTGAAATTTAAATGCAATGATCCTTATGACATTCTAAACATTTTAAAAACATTTTAAAATTCATTTAAGGTCATTAAGGGGCAATAAAGGGGTTAAAGGTCAAGTTTTCAAAATGCTTCAATTGAGCTGAAATTTAAATGCAACGATCCTTATGACATTCTTAACGTGTTTTAAAAATTTAAAAATTCATTTAAGGTAATTAAGGGGGTCATGCAGAGGTCAAAGGTCAAGTTTTCAAAATACCAGTTTCCACGATCAAGGTAGGCCTATAACGGCAATTAATGAAACAGTCTTATTAAAATTAATACTATCCAGTTGCTGCTTGATCAGATCGTCGCAATCATCCGCCTAACTTACCTCGTGCCCTTGCAAAGGGCACAGTTGCTCTAGTTTCTTCTTTCTTTCTTTCTTCTTTCTTCTCACAATTTGCTACCACTTCCACGTCCTTGATCGGATTTCGACCAAACTCAGTCACAAGCAGTATTGGGTAGCTGGCTACAAAAGTTATGGGTTGTTTAAAGTCAGAGGTCATCCAAGGGGTCACAGGGGTCAAAAAAGGTCATTTTAACCCAAAATACTCCAATCGAGCTGAAATTTATATGCAATGATCCTTATGACATTCTAAACATGTTTAAAATATTTTAAAATTTATTTAAGGTCATTAAGGGGTCATAAAGGGGTCAAAGGTCAAGTTTTTCAAAATGCTCCAATTAAGCTGAAATTTAAATGCAATGATCCTTATCACATTCTAAACATTTCAAAAATATTTTAAAATTCATTTAATGTCATTAAGGGCTCATAAAGGGGTCAAAGGTCAAGTTTTTTAAAATGCTTCAATTGAGCTGAAATTTAAATGCAATGATCCTTATGACATTCTAAACATGTTGAAAATATTTTGAAATTCATTTAAGGTCATTAAGGGGCAATAAGGGGGTCAAAGGTCAAGTTTTCAAAATGTTTCAATTGAGCTGAAATTTAAATGCAATGATCCTTATGACATTCTTAACATGTTTTAAATATTTTAAAATTCATTTAAGGTCATTAAGGATGTCATACAGAGGTCAAAGGTCAAGTTTTCAAAATACCAGCTTTCCACGATCAAGGTATATTAAAACGGCAATTAATGAAACAGTCTTATTAAAATTAATACTATCCATTCAGCACAGTGTTGCTGCTGGATCAGATCGTCACAGTCATCCGCCTAACTTACCTCGTGCCCTTGCAAAGGGCACAGTTGCTCTAGTTTAGATTGTTTTCAAGAATGACAAAACATGCATAGCCTCTTCCACAAATCACTCTCTTACACAAGACATACCACCATTGTGCATTGAGATGCGACTGACTTCATTTGCAAATTACTCTAGAATCCTTGGCAAAAGTATCTCTCTCATCCACAATTGACCATGTGAAAGTTCATTGTGGTTATGATGCCTGTTACACATTGGAACTTCGCACTGTACATGATGCTGAGCTGAAGCGACACTTTTTCAGCACAAACATTTAAGGAAATGATTTCATGCTTCGGTTTTAATCGGAATGAATCGTTAATAGTTGGTTTGAAAGGATCTATTCTACCTCAAAGTGCTATTTCTCAACAACCAATATGGACCACAATGGCCTCTTCCTAATGGCATAGTTCAATAACCTCAATTAAACAAACAGTACAAAATTAGACCTCAAATTACAGAGTATGAGTTTTTGTACCCACATTTTCAAAGGTCATTCAATGAATGTGCAAATATATTGGGGTTAAAGAACTGCCCCTGATAGATGAGCATGTTGTGGATCCTAGAGAACATTGCAAAATCCTTCAGAGAAACAATCTGTAGGAGTGACTGAACAATCTTTAGATCAAAAATAGCAACAATAATATACTGATGTCCTGTACATGCATGACATGGGAAACTTAAATGATAGATTACTGAGGTAATTAACCTGAGCAGAAACAGTATTATCTCTGACTGGAGTCTTCTGTTATAAGTTGTATAGTGATTACTCTGAACTTGACATCACAGGCACAATATCCTGTGCAGCAATTCACATGTTAATTATCAAATATTAGGGTGGTTCAGATGATGTATATGAATCCAGATTGATGTGAACTATATCAAAATCTACATTATAAAAGCTATGCAGTGATATACTTTAAGGAAAATTTCCTTCCTCTCAAAAAGCATTTGCTAAAATGTCCTGCATTAAATATGCTGAAGGCAATTTTCTTAAGCTCCTGAGCACTACCTGCCGATCTAACATTGCCTCTGGTTGGTCAATTACATGATATCTTCACTTTAATCACCAATCAGAATGGAGCTTTGCAAATAATTCACCCCAATTTTTTTGTGTGGTGAAATTATTCTAACAAATGTTGCTGATTGGTCCAATGGATATTGAAAACTTCTTTTTGGCCAATTGGCAGGTAGTTCTCATGGGGTTGTGCTGTAACTCACTATGACCAGCTCTCACAAAATGAGCATTGAAGTTGGATCCTTGCTTTCGTCTTCAAACTCAATATTTCTTTCCCAATATCTTTTGTTTTCTATTGGATTTTGTCATGATTAATGAACTTTATCTTCTGGCGACTTTATGCTCATTTTGTGGGAGCAGGTGGTTGTGAGTTACGGCCTTCTGGCTCTCAACCCTCGATGTGTTTAATTCTTGGTGACACTAACTATTATTTTTCGAAAAAGAAACACAAGCATTCGTAAAGTGGCTGTGCTGAGCGAGTATAATATTTCTATTTCTACATGAAGCATAGAAGCAGTATCGCTATCAAACTGTCGCTGATTTAAGACATGTGTTAAAGGCCTGCAATGGAAGTTCACTGGTAAAAGAGACTGCATACTGCATTTGATTTACACAGACAGAAGAGCTTTGAAATAAAGGATTAAGTTTGGATTAAAAGTGTGGTGTGAAATATAGACCATTTTGTGTATTTGACTCGGCATCATTAAGGAAAAAATGACAAATCTGACATCTAAAGTGCTCATGCAATTTCACACTTCTATATTATGCATTCATGGAAATGTGCATATTACAAAAAGGTGTAATTTTGCAAAATGTTGCTGTTAATCTTATGGGCACTACCTGCTGGTGTATCAGCCAGTAAGAGCTATTTTGATTGGATACAAAGAGGGCTATATTCATGTAATTAACCAATCAGGTGCACTGTAAGAAAGTGAATAGATCTCAATTGGTTAATAAATCTGTGCCAAAAAGTGGACCAAAATGACATCATGCTAATTCACATTTTTTTCCTGCGCAACTTATTATAAAAAAAATTAGTCATCAAGGCAAGTTCTTTGATCTTTCATGTAACAATTAAACATGGCCTCAGTCTAATAATTCAATTGACACTTACACTGTTAGTAGTAATGGCACCTCGCATATTTATTCAGGCAATCTTTTGAAATCTCAGTTTCTGATTGTTCGTATCACTAAGAGCAAAAATCAACCTCATTACCAAAACCACAGTTCCATATCCAAATTAGCAGTGAATGCTTGAAAGTTGACCCAACATAATAGAGTATGAGGTTTGATACCTAATTCATATAAAGGTCATTCTATGAATGTAATACACATATTGAGGTTTAAGAACTTGGGCTTGGAGAGTGGGTTGCCCTAAACAGGATTATGATGACAGCATTGTTTTTGAATCAACTGCCATCTATTGTTTCAGATTCTCATCAGAAATAGTACACCACTTTGGTTTGAGATTGCATAATGTGACTGGTTTAGATCCTGCCAGGTCTTTTGGCATTTCGGGTTCACTGATCGGTGTGTCATATGTATTGTGTAGCTTTTTTTTTTTTTTTACAAAATGATATTAATTAATGCACTGTATGCCTTCAAGTGGTTGAGCACTCTCAATGTATTCAGGTTGTGTTGTATCACCATGTTTTGGAATTAATTGTTACATGACGTGAAATGTTATAGAGTTCATAAGATCCGATAGCTTAATTTCATCTTGAAAGGGTTTTTAATGAAGATTATGGTTTTATTCACCTTCATTTTAGTAATTCACATCATCATTATGTGGTGCTATACAAACCTTTGGGAAATATTTTTTCGATCAACCAAGAAAAGATGGGAAACTAGAATGATGTTCTCAAACTGAGGATAATTATTTTCCAATTTCTGAATTAAAAATTAGAAATAGTTAGAACATTTCTAAATTTCTAAAATTTAAAACATGGGGTACATATTCATTAACTGAGGACAAAACAATTGGTACAAACTGAGGACAAAATTGGTGTCCGAATTATTAGTAATTTACAATGAAAATTGTGACTGAATACGCCTAAATTTCTCAAATTGAGGACAGATTTGTTTCCAATTCATTAACTGAGGACAAAACAGTAGGTACAAACTGAGGACAAATTTGGTTTCCAATTATATTAGTAATTTACAATGGAAATTTTGACTGTATTCGCCTAAATTTCTTAAATTCAGGGCAGAATTTGTTTCTAATTCATTAACTGAGGACAAAACAGTAGGTACAAATTGAGGACAAATTTGGTTTGCAATCAGTAATTTACAATGAAAATTTTGACTGTATTCACCTAAATTTCTCAAATTGAGGACAAATTTTGTTTCAAATGTAAATGCACTGTTCTTTCTTTACCAAAAAGAGAAATTCAGTTTGACGTTTTCAATAAATGCAAAACATACAAACCGAAAATGTCGCAAAATGTGGCCTACCATATAACATCCAATAGACATCCTTCATGCAATATGCAGAGAGGAAAGGAAGAATATGCAAGAAAGAAGAGCATACCAAGTTTCCGACGTAAGAGAAGTGGTTTCAGGAGGGAAATGAAGTATCTAGTGGTTGCGCCTTTTAACCGTAAATTTGCATATGGAGAGTGCCCTATCAAATGTCCCCTGCACTTAGGTTTTGCCTGCAGATGTCATAGACTTTTTAAAGTTACTTGCTGTAAATAAATTGCTTATTTTAAGAACTGCTGAACCAATACTTAGCTTGTTTGTACTCATTTGAATGCATTTTTTGTGTAGATTTCAAATATGTCAGTGAAAATTTGACTTCATAAATTTTTTTATAAATTT
The DNA here is from genome assembly GCF_039555335.1 of Amphiura filiformis. Classification (NCBI taxonomy): domain Eukaryota; kingdom Metazoa; phylum Echinodermata; class Ophiuroidea; order Amphilepidida; family Amphiuridae; genus Amphiura; species Amphiura filiformis. Next base: position 42,379,967 of record NC_092634.1, read on the forward strand.
TGTTTAAAAAATCATTTGAAGCTTGTATTTTGGAGTTAGTATAAGCATATGTTTGGTATGGTAGAACATAATAATCAGTGATAATGTCTTCAGATGACTTCACGGCCTTTTTATTTCATGATGAGGTCCATGCAGAATGTGGGGCTGAATGTGTTACCAGTGCCTAATGTGTGATGGGGATGTGTATTGAGATGATTAAAAAGACATTAAAATGTTGAATTCACAGAGATTTATTTGTAGTACTAAAACAGAATTGATTGAAACAAGTTCAAAGGCTTTTTACTAGTAACTTTAACTCAAAAGGCATAATTGGATTTTTACAAGTAAATTTAAGTCTTGTGAGCTTTAAATGTTGCAAATTTAGGTGATTATGTGACCTGTAAAGGGAAAAATATTAAAAACTCATAGAAAGTTTTAGCACCTTCAATGGCCCCCCAAAAAGAGCAAATGTGATAAAATGTTGATCCATTGAGTCACATAGATATACCTTTGAGAAAAGTCAACCGTTGACATATTGTTCAATTTAAAAAGATATTATGACAATTGTCTAAACGTGGACATGTCTGTAACACCTTGTGATGTGTTGTTGATGGAATTATTTCGCACACAATTCACAACAAATCTATGTGAAATTCTGTGTCTGTTAAAAGGGCATTTTGTGATCCACAGCCTCATCCCCTCACTTTTCTCAAAAAAAGTTGAGATTTTTATATGACTGGAAACCTCTGGCTACATAATGTTTATGTACAAAAAATTTCTTGTAGATTAATTTGTTTAGCAAAGATATTGTGAAATTTGAATTTTGTACCAGAACTTTTAAAACTTTATAATAGTGCACAGTATGTACAAAGTTATTCCAAAAATTCAGCATCTTTACTAAAATGTTGGTTAAAACTTGCAGTCTGTTTGTGTGATGCACAGAACATTAGTATGACAAGCACACCTCGCATCTTAGAGGCAGAAAATCAACAAGCTGCTATGGGCATGCTGAGGCTAGAATAAACTTGTACATATGCAATCTTCATTCTAGCTGTCATGTGATTTAGTATTCACAGCTAAGTTGATGCTCTGCGTGCTAGCCAGAGACGTCAACATAAAAAGTCAAAGTTTTGAGATATTTTCTCTAAATATCAAGAGCTATTTTAAGAACCACTGAACCAATACTAGGCTTGTTTGTACTCATTTTAATGCATTTTTCATGCCGATTCCAAATATGGTCATCAAAATTTACAATTCTGAAATTTTTGAATTTTTAAAACAAAATTTGAAACTTGTTGTCTGCAGTCGACATCCGCTTGGAGAGAGTTAACCTTTTGTATATACAAACATGCAAATGTTGCCCAACTGGGACTTGAAAATTTTACAAATTTGTGTACAAATTTTACAATTTTATATTTTCATTCCCAAATTTGAAGTCTACATGAAAAATGCATTCCAATGAGTACAAACATGCCTAGTATTGGTTCAGTAGTTTTTTCGACATCATCATTCAGAGTCCGTCAAAAAAAAAAGCTGAACTTGTTGACTTCTTTAGTGGAGCAAATATGCACAAATAATGTAATCACAGTAAATTCAACACCTCAAGAGCTGTGTTCAACATATGTCCCAAAGCTTACAAATAAATCAGTTGTATACTGTGGCATGAATATTGATAGAAGCTTCACTCTTTCAATCAATTTCTATGGAAATAAGAAGAAATACGGATACATTTCACTTTATATAAGACTTGGAGCATTTATTTATTGACTGCTCATTGTGTATACACAAGTGTGTTAGACATAGTTACAAAGTGGCCCTCGGTTTATGCTTTGTTTTATATTCTAAATTGTAAATTGCTTTATTTTAGGTTCTTAATTTTGCACAATATTATTTATAACCCCACAAGGTTGGATGTTATTGATAGTGTTGATTCATACTTCTCATGATGCCGTGTCTGTATTTGGCCTGATTTACAATTTACAGTCAAGTTTGATGTTCTCCATAGAATTGGGCTATTCCATTTCAAATCCACACTACCCCTGTGGAAGATTTTGGAAATATCTGCCACAGAGGGAGTATGAATTTCAAATGGAATGAGCGCATTTGGCAACTTTACTTGAAACTCAGGTTGAATCTTTCTCAGAGGGTGGAAGAGATTCAAATAGAGCTGCCATTTGTGTTCATTCCATTTGAACTTCATATTCCTTGGATTTTAAATAGAATAGCCCATTTCTCACCAGTATGTATTGATGTATCTTAAACTATGGTACAGTTACCATCACATTAGCTACAATTTTCATGGATAAATAAGTTGATTAAATTTCCTTGTAAAATGTTGTAAATTGTTTCACAACAATCTGATTATCAAATGTGACCCAATCTCATAAAATCAGGAACATGTCAAAATGTTGTCTTTGTTCAGATTTAATCTAACTGTAAAGATTAAAAATATGTTTTAAGTTAACCACAAATTTGTTGTTGCACGTAGAGAACAAACCAACAGTTCGATGGCATCCTATAAATGAAAGTCCTTTCAATAGGTGGAGAGGGGGTCAAAAAGTCTGGTTACAATAAAAAAAAAACTTGTTAAAATATTTGTCGAAGTTGATCTTTTAACATTTCACACTTACATTTCAGGGAGGGATGGCAGCTTTTGGCTCCAGGATGTCATAAAACTTTAGATTTGTTCCCTAAATGGGTATAAACAAAAGTCAGCAATAAATATCATTAATGATATACCCCACCCCTTTTTTCTGAAACACATCTGTGTTTTGATAGGTAATTATGACCAGCACATCCTAAAACTATAAAAAAGTCAATTATGAAATTTGATCAATGTTATAGCTATTAAAGGCCTTCATCTCAAAAGTAGATCTACCGACATGTTCCTTGAGTTTTATGAAAACAAGTCACGTATGTGATGCGATCAAGCAAAATCAGTCGGAACTCGGAAATATTCATTTTGAGATATAGCCAAACAAAAGGAAATATTTACTTTTCTTTCCTATTATTTTGGAAACTCTTTAATTGCTCATATCTTTTGAATTGGTTGTTCAATTTCAATGGGATTTTCTGCAAAATCCAGCTTTGTAAATGCTTTTTACTATTCTATAAGAAACTGAAAATTTGATATTTCTGAGTTCCGACTGATTCACGTCACATATGGTCCATAGTATAAAGTAGGTTACCATGTCAGTGTTCATGACCCCATCACCTGAATGATGCCACACATAGAAGATAATGATAGCTCATCAATTCTTGAACACACCTGATGAATACTTAAATATAAGTATTCATAGCATGGCAAATGATACCACCTTTGGCATTTTTAGCTGCTTGGCATCTAGAAGTAAAACAGTATGTGAATAAAATGTTTGATATTATCACGTTGTTTATTTGTATAACTCATGTCCAATCAGTAAAATATATTTCAATTTTTTCAAATATTTATTTTGTAAAATAAGTGGCATGAAATAACAAATGATCAACTAGGCCAAAAAAAATTGTTATATTGGAGTAACCTGACCGACCTTACACTTTTTTTTTTTTTTTTAAAAAAAAAATAATAAAAAGACGATTTACCGACCCTAAAACAAGCAAAAACTTTTTTTTTCGTCAAAATTACGACGGTGCTCCTTAAAAAACCGAATTTTACTCAACCCGGAAGTACCAAACCAGTATTCGTCATGGCAGACTACTGACACTTTGACGGCTACCCTGTTTCAGTGTTTGGTAAATCTGGTTCAAAAACAATATTCCAATCGATTTTTGGTCGGGGACTTTGCGCAGAAACTGTGTGATGAATTCCAACACGTATATATCGTGCTAAAAGTCCAGGCAGCGAAGGACGATTTGACTCGCGGATATTGAGACATGCAATTGATCGAGCCAATGTAAACCTTACACATGTTACAGGGCCTTTCATACCGACATCTGGTTACAGTGGTATGCAGTTTTGAAGAAGTACAAAGAGAGGAAGATGGTGAAGTTGCGAAGGATGCGTTTGTCGTGCTAAAAAGGAATGTTTTAACTCGTTCAACAACAACAACAAAAAATCCCGACCTACCTACCCTATTTTCGATCAGCCCGTTACTCCAATTTTTTGGCCCTATCATAAGCTTGTATAAGATTAGAAGTATCAGTGTGTGACAGATGACTCAGTGAATACCCAACATGTGCATCAGTGTCCAGTGAGCTTCTTAAAACTTCCTAAGAGCATCTCACAATATTGGGAGTTCATGAAATCACTTTCCCATGGGAAGTCTGAATATTGCGAGTTGCATGTTCAATTTTGGCAGCCATCCTGGTTCTTGGATTCTTTGAAATTCACCCAAAACTTACATTGTGAATAACTCAATGCCATTCTCATGCCATTTGCATGCATGGCAGCATCATGGATGGGCACAGGGAAGGGAAATCCCCACATGTGGGCTGTGTGTAGGTAGTGTTATAGACTTGCTACAGGGGCGGATTTAGAGGGGGCGCACCCGGCACGCACCCCTCTATTTTTTGCAGATCGGCGCCTGACTTTGTGTATTTTTGCAGAGAGGCGCCAGACTTTGTGTGGGCGCCGTGGCGGCGGCTCGGCAATCATGCAACCCCAGACCACCCTCAAATACTTTTAAGCACTTTTGCTGCACAGATGAGGAAACATAACACTTATATGGTCCAAATGTTTTAACTAAATATTTTAGAATACAGCTCAGTGTGTTTATTAAATTACTTCTCACATCTCTCCTATGAATGTTGAAAAATAAAATCATCCATATTGATGAAATTTAAGCAGGTCATGATGCACCTTAAATGAACATAGCAAGACAGAAGTCCTGATAAGCTCAAAATGTTGATAACTGGTAAATCAAGATATATCCCACTGATAAAAATAATGGTAATAAATAATTACAGTGATTTCAATGTGACTAATGGTGACAATTATCTCCATGATGAATTAGTTGAAAAGGTTGATTGGATTATATGCCTGTAGCATTTGAATTCGTATCGCAATATCCGTAATGCTCTCTAAATAGGATGCCTGTGATTGATTTAAGGTGATGCCGAGATAGAGATTCATCATTTTTTTGAAGTGGTTGAATATTTTGAAAAATAGCACACACAACTCTTTGTAGAGATTGTTAACTCTCTTCACATAGGTGTCGACTGCAGACGACGCATTAAAAAAAATTGATAAAATCAAAATTTTTAGAATTGTAAATTTTCATGACCATATTTGTAATCAGCATGTAAAATGCATTAAAATGAGTACAAACAAGCCTAATATTGGTTTGGCAGTTCTTACGATTGCTCTGGATATTTTGAGAAAATATCTCAGAACTTGGAACTTTTATGTTAAAGCCTGTGGCTAGCATGCAAAGCATTAAGGTACTCTACCTTAAAGAAAAATGGAAATGAATACTGAAAATGATGCTGACATATCTCATTTTATTGAGTTCCAAATGTAACAACATATATCTTTGATTCTTTTTAATTTACCAATAATGCTGTCATAAAACAAATGTTTTTTATTTGAAATTTACAAGTCATTATCGTCTATTTTTAATGTTGTGAGACATGTGATAGTCACACATCATGTCAAATTTTAAAACATTTATGAGGAACTAATTGTATTTTGACAGTAATTGGAAAGTTTTGATTGGAAGTGTGAAAAATACTGGTTTTTGGTATAACTTTGTTGAAATATATACAATACTTTGTTTTAAATGGATAATAAAGGGCTGGTGGGAAAATGTTTCTATTACATAAGGTGTCAATATCATTCATACATTAATGTTCAAAATGTATTTTTAACTTATTTGGAGGTGTTTTCATACTGATCGGTATACTTATAAAAATTGAAAGAGCCATATTGAAATTGCAGAATAGCTTATCTTCTGAAGATAACAGCTGTGCTATCTACTGAAGATAGCAACTGTGTTATCTACTGAAGATAACATCTGTGCTATCAACTGAAGATAGTGGGCTGTGCTATCTTCTGAAGATAACAGTTGTGCTATCTATACTGGAGATAGCAACTGTGTTATCTACTGAAGATAGTGAGCTGTGCTATCTACTGAAGATAACAGCTGTGCTATCTACTGGAGATAGCAACTGTGTTATCTACTGAAGATAGTGGGCTGTGCTATCTACTGAAGATAACAGCTGTACTATATCTACTGAAGATAACAACTATGTTATCTACTGAAGATAGCACATGCTTTCAATTCTTGTATGAATTGAGGATTTTGACTAGGAGATCAAAGTATAGTCTTCTTAGTTGTAATGATATTGAAACATGTCTGTAAGATGCAGTACATGTAGGCCAACCTGGAAACCATACTCGGGTTTTTATAAATGTTTTAGTAACAATCAAAAAATATTTTTGAAAATGTGATGAAAAAACATAATGTTATATAAAAGTTGACAAAATATTTCACAAAAATGTTTGCCAACAAATATTTTGCAATAACATTTTGACAACATTCTTCAAAAGTGGTTGTAATGTTTTTTTCATATAAAATGTATTATGATCTTTATAACTCGGCATTTAAATGTTATTAAAACATTTTGAATAAAACCCAAATGTGTTTATAACACATTTATAACCTTTTAAGATCATTGTTGTGCTTGCTAGGTAGTCAATGTGACAAAAATCCAAATTGGGCCAGCTATGTATTATAACCATTAGCCTAAAGTCGTACAAAAAATTCAAAAATGTTTCTTACACCAGAGTTTTCTCCCAATCCAACTGATTTAGAATGAGAAAATATTGTTTGGCAAAATATTACACATTAAGAATTATTTGAAAAACATTTGTATTTGCATTATGAACCAATAGCAATGTCAGAATCTTAGCCCACTATCTGGCAAAATGCTAGAGATGTATTAGTACACCCTCTGTTGTTCAAAGAGCAAAACATACCATGCATTTGAGATTTAGAGCAATTCATGAATTGTTGAGTGAGTGATGAGCCATGCTATAGGTGGCAGTATTCTGTTATGAGGAAGACGGCATAACTGCACTGAGTGAGGCTCTCAGCAGAAGTAGTGGCAGTATGATGTAGTATGCCAACATATGGCCTGAAAAGATACACAGGGGTAATAGGAGATAGCAGAAGTGCGTAAAATGAATGACAATGTGTGGGGTGGGTGTGCGGAGGGGGAGCGAAGGGTAGTGGTGGATGTAGAATTATTATGACTTGATTTTGGTAATCTGTCTGTCTTCTCTTTTAGATAACAGCTTGCCTCTATTTTAGGTTTCAGTTGCTGTCTACTGTAGATAGCAGTAGCTGTACAAAGCAGTTGTTATTCATCATAGAAAAGACAAAAAGTAGATTACAATGTATACATCGCATGTTGATATTAGTTGCTATCTTCAGTAGATAGCACTGTTATTTAGGCAGCTAATACCAGCTGATTATATTCTTTTGATGTTCAGCTGTTTGTTTTATGTTTCTTTTTTGTTATTATAGACATGGTAGGCCTATATATCAGTTATCAATCATGCTTATGGCTACAGAATTTCGAAGGAACATGTATATTAACTTAGTAAAACATTATTGATCAACATTGAACAATCTCTAAACAGATTGTTTTAAATCAAGCTGGATCTGTGGAGCCACACTTGTGTAGTGAGCAACTCCCCCTGCAGTATTGTTGGACCAATTGGCCTATGCTGCCCTCATACATGAACAAGATGTTTACCTATGTGATGCATACTGTATGGGATGGCTCCCTTCCCAAGTTGTCTTCATTGTTTCATTTTCCTCTTTTTTTCTGCTTTCCATGAGTTTATATCTTCATATATATATTTATATCTTAAAGTGAAAATTACTTTCTTTTACTTCTTTTTTTCCTTCTATCATGTTGTAACTTTAGAAAACTAACAATTTTGCTAACCATTTTGTCTCTTTTTCTGTCTTTTTTCACATGTGCCACCACTCTCATGGATTCATGGATAAATAGGTGAGTAATTGTGTGCTGAAATCAAACTAATACAAATTAAAAAAATAAAATAAAGACAAAAACAACATTAAACATCCCAATGGCCTATGAATCATTGTAAAACAAGAAAGGGAAAATGAACACAGAATACCTTATCAAGTCAAGTTAGCTCAATCGATAAGGCGTTCGACTATGGTGCGAGAGGTTGCGGGTTCGAACCCTGGTGGTGCCTAGTACGCTCTCGTGGAAAATAATTGAGTTAGCTTGAAATTCCCCTGGACAAGGAACTTACTGTTAATTTGTCTTGTTGTAACCCATACGAAACTCGGGGAGCTGATGGTTATTTGTGGAATGTCTAGGGTGTGCGCTCTTGAAGCAGACAGTCCCTGATTTGGTGTTTAATGGTTTATGGAATGATGTGGGGCCGTAGTGGTCAGCGACACCCTGTAAAGTGTGCTGAGGCTTGTGGATCAACGCTCAGGCATTGTGCCTGTGCGTAGCGCACTATAAATCACTGCGCTTTTTTTTTTTTTTTTTTTGCTTTTTTTTTTTTTTTTATCTTCATTATGTCATATAAGGCACAAAAGTTGTTTGTGTTTCCACACCAGACCAAGCCTTCATGATCTTTATGTTTTTAACAACGTTTCTTTGACAATGGTTTTATCCGCAATTATAACACAAGCAAGTTTTTAAACAGTTTCTTAGCACTGTTTTGAAACATAAATGATGAACTAATACAGTAGTTAAAAATCCCCAGCAATGGCACAAATGTTTCTAAAACCTTTGAAATGTAACATGTGTTGTTTTTATATTTTTATTAGGCCTACTTTGGTCAAAACATTTGAATAACATCATATATAACCTGCCATTTAAATATTTTCTGGCAACCATTTCTAACCTTAAGCGAATTCTTTTGAAAAACATTTTGTGTTTGCTGGGTCCCAATTCACACCTATGTAGGGTTTTTTTTAATTGAGCTCATAAATGCAGTTTTTAGCTTTGGTCTTGGAGGGTCAGTAGGCCTATGTCCATTTTTTTCTAAGACCAAAGCCAAAAACTGCATAATGAGCTCAATTAAAAAAAAAAATAGTGTGAATTGGAGAGGTATCGTGGACGAACAGTTTGTTTTAGCTTAATTTGTTTTAGCTTAATTGGAAATGGAATTATATTAATTATGTTAGAGACCATGACATGGAAAAAGTGACAAAGTGTGAGAGATAAGACTTCAGTGGAAAAAGGTTAATGTAAAATGTATAAAGGTTAATGTAAAATCAGTTTCCTTCACCTACAATATAAATAATTGTTGTGCATCTAGACTGGTAATGTGAAGGACTTCAGTAAAACCACTACAGGATCACTGCATATATTGCACTCTTGCTATATTGCACTCTTGCTTGTTATCTAACCCAACATGGAGTGTATACATAACCCCAAACCTGGAAACATCACTTGACATTAACATGGTCTGAAATAACCTGATTTAGTGGACACTTCGATTGTGTCGTTTTAATTAGATCACTGTGTTATATAACTCAATATAAGCCATTAAACTGGAAGGCTAAGCTACTTGAGCATCACATGTTTGACGTAAATCTCAAACTCATTTGCACACTGATATACATGGCTGAATGTTCAGGACAGTACGGTACAAGCAAGAATGGAGAAGTTGTAAAAATTCTGCTCTTTTTCCTGTTATATTTGTTTGTCTTTTGTTTGTTTGGTTGTTTTTTACCAAAGATTGCATATTAGAGTCCATATTCACATAGGTCTGTCAAATTATTTAGCTGTCTCAAAAAGTTTCCACAGTCACAATAAATAATGCTACTTGATTCGTTTTGGGCTGTTACGGTTTATTGTAGGCTGACAATGGTATGTGTAAATTGAAATCTCTTGAGATTGGGAAAATTCTCTGTTCACTCACTGGAAATGATTACGGTTGTTAGTTTTTTTTTCTAGGCCAACTATATGGTATGAGTATATCATCTGGAAGCCTTCAATTATCAAGTTTATGAAATAACCTTAGTCTGCCTGATCATCAGCAACATGAAAAGTATGCATAGGGTGGTATGAAAACAATTTTTGGGGGATTGTCAGATTTTTTTTATAGATTTTAAAAAAAAAATTTAAATTTCTTAAGTCTTAAAAGACTTTGGAATGTTTTAGGAAAACGTTACCCAGATAAATAAGTTTATTAGGAAACAAGGACAACTTCAGGTCTTTTTGTGGTTCTTCAAGGGGTTTATCCCTAAAAATCTCACATTTGAAACAAAAAAGAAGAAAAAAGGACCTCATCCTTTTCTTCAAGCAGTACTGGTACTAACAAAAATGTGCAATTTTATATTTAAAAAAAAACACTCCTCCCTCATCAGCTCATGAAAATCCTCCAGATGAGAACAAAAAAGGTGGGCAGCTAATATAATAAGCTGTGTGGATTATCAGAATCACACTTAATACCAGCAAACATTTGTTTCCTTTTTTGCATTCAATTTGTACAGCAAGACTTAATACAAAAAAAATTAACCAAAGTATTGACGCTAATTTGATACCACCCTTTGTTTGTGCTAAATCGTTTCCATTTAATTTCTCAATCCCGCCCACCAGTTTCCATCATCACACTATCTATATTTAGATACATAGATGTCTATTTTTATGTCAAATTTGGAAATCGACTTAAGTGAATGGAATTATTTTCAGCATCGGCATGTTGGATGACGTCAATTGCAACAATAGATGATTGTAAGCCGTGATGGATGTTGATAATTACGCAAACAAGATTAAGCACATAAACCTATGAAAATTGGAGGAGTTGGTTTGCAAGAATGTTTTTTGTCGTGTATGATATTTGATATCACAAATTATATTACTTGTAACATAATTTGTTGTGTCTATTAGGCCAAGTAAGATAAAAAAAATACCATGTTTCATGTCCGGGTTTTTGAAAAAAAGGAGGAAGAGGAGACATTTTATTTTCTATTTTTTATCGCAAAATCAGTGTAAATACCCATAATTAGAGCTGTTTTAGCACATACAATAATGCCTGGAAAAAGGAGGAGGCCTTTTTTTATTTGTTGTTCTGAGAGGTAAACCCCCTCTAATTATCAAAATTAAAACTAAAACCTCCCAAGAGTGTTTCTTGTATATTAGCGAGGCTATAGAAAGCATCTCTACTTCATAGACATGTTTTTTAAAAGATAACTGAATTTCAAAAAATAAAAATATAATTGAAGAAACCTCAAAAAAGTTAGCGGGAGGGGACGTGAAACATGTTTATTTTTATTTGGCCTTATATTGATTGACATCTTAGTGTGTTATCTATTTGTTTTTTGTATATAGCCTATTTTAGTTTTGAGGGTGTTTTATGGTTTTAGAGAGAGGAAATGTTGTTATGACACTGACGCTTAATTAATGATGATGTTGATGACGACAATGACGGCAATGGCAGTCATGGTGATGGTGAAGATTATGACATTGATCATGTCGATGATATTAAGTAATCACAATGATGGATATCTTTACATTTTTGTAAATATGTTACCTGCACAATAGAAGCCGATTCTTGTAAACATTCAAATCGCTCTTTGCATTCTCCTGATGTTGCCGAAAACAAAATAGCAAACTTGTTTATTTATAGAGAAGATCTTTGGAAAACCGGATATTATGGCTGAAAATTATGGTGAAATGGAAAAAAAATGAACCTCTTTCATAACCAAAATGTAATGATGGATATCTTCACATCATTGTAAATGTGTTACCTGGATAAAGGCAGCCGATTCTTGAAAACATATAAATCACTCTTTGCATTCTCCTAATGTTGCTGAAAATAAAATGGCAAATGCGTTTATTTATAGAGAAGATCTTTGGAAAACCGGATATTATGACTAAAAAATATGGTGAAATGGAAAAAAAAATGAACCTCATTCATAACCAAAACTGTTGATCCAGATGAATATGCTCAATATTTTATGTACACACCAATTGGTATAGGGAGGATGGGCTGGGTGGAAGTTGAGGTGAGGCAAGTTTGTTTTTTCACTAGGTATTTTTAGTGATACTGGCGACAAAAAAACCCTGTTCTACAGGCGGACGGACCTTTTAAGAAGTGTCGGTCGGTCATTTTTTTTTTTTTTTTTGAATTGACCCAAAAATCACCAAAATTTGTAAATAATTTGCAATTGGAGAGAAAAATAATTGTTCCTGAAATTTACAAAATTTGGGTTGGAATTCATTTGTACAGGAATTTTTTCCCCAAATTTGTTCAAACTTTGGGTCGGTCGGGCCTGAACAGGGTTTTCTTTTTTTGACGCCTAATGGGGAAGGTGTTTCTTTTTGCTTATCTAGTGGGAGGTGTTTTTTTTACAAAACCTTTTTTACAAAAGCTTCAAAATGGCAAATTTTTTTCGTGCGTTTTGCGCGCATTTCTACCATAAACTTATTCTTTCACCAAAAGGTGCTGAATTCACTATACTTCAAGGAATTTTTTCCAACCCTATCCCCCCCAATGTCAAAAAGAAATCTATGCCACTGTGTATTAAATCTAATCTAAAGGCTGCAGTACATCATATATTCTTGAAATACCTGGGTTACCTTCAAATTAAAAGCATCATGGTTTCTCCACTAAATCAAAAGCAACATACCATCAAATGTTAAAAGCTGATAATTTTGCTCGTTAATTTGACAATAATCTCATTATTAGGCTACATACCTGTATCAGGGGGCATTAGCTTCATTTAATGAAGTCAATTAACGTCGTTACCATACTCATTAGAGCAGCGTAATTTTGTGCAATGTGGTTCGGATGCAAGCCAACTGCATTTTCACTGATTTTTGACATGCAGTCATGTGTGTATATGCACAGTCATTATTGCGGAGATATTGGGGTGTTGTATAGTTATTTGGGGAAGAGGATAGAATGAGTTATGAGGGAAGGTTCAGAGAGTCGGGATATGAGTTTTGGAAGAAAAAGGATATTAGTTGTATTGCTTTGCCCCCCGGCCAGGGCCGGATTTACCTTTTTGAGGGCCCTGGGCCAGGCCAAAATTTGGAGGCCCCAAACTCACCGTTAGGAAGACATGTGCACTCAAGCGGCCAAGTTTTGGTTTGCAAATCGGGGCCTATTATAAAATCGGCAGTGGCGGTGGAAGAATTGCAATTTAGAGGGAGACAAGCATATTTTGTTCTGATTTTACTAGGACAGATGCACATGAAAAAATTAAATTTCAGACAATTTTAGCCCAAAATAAAGGTGAATTTTGTTATGCAATGAGCTAGCGTGCGCAAAGCATGCAAAATTTTGCAATGTTACCATATTTTAGTCCAAAATATGGTGTTTTCGGGCTAAAAAGGAACATGCACAGGGCCATCTGGCCCAATGGTAAATCCGGCCCTTCCCCCGGCTTTTCCCCTAGCTTTGCCCCACCCACATTTGTCTTGCCTTAACCTCTCCTAGACACCTGCATGATATGCCTTGTATCAAATTATCAAGTTATGGTCGGTGCTTAGAGACATAACAATTAACCAGCTTTTGAGTGAAACTATTCTCTGCAAACATGGAATTAGGTTAATGCGGCTCTTTTCATCCCATTTCAAATAAAGTTAACCCCCTGAGCACTACCTGCTGATCTAACATTGCCTCTGATTGGTCAATTACATTATATCTTCACTTTAATCACCAATCAGAATGGAGCTTTGCAAATAATTCACCCCATTTTTTTTTTTGCGTGGTGAAATTATTCTAACAATATTGCTGATTGGTCCAATTGATAATGAAAACTTCTTTTTAGCCAATCGGCTGGTAGTTCTCATAGGGTTAAGTACTACCTAGCACAGACAAGTAGAAATAGGCTAATTTAGACCAATTATCATTTAGACATGGAGACGTATCCTGTCTGTCTGCAGTAATTAGACTAGTGTCAACTAACGAAGCGATAATAAGAGTAAGCACATCAGGCTATTCCAGTTGAAATCCATACTCCCTCTGTGAAGACATGACCTTAATCTTCCACATGGGCAGTGTGAATTTCAAAATGGGGTTACATAAATTGGGTGACTCCATTTTAAATCTACACCCCCTGTGTGGGATATTAAAGTCTTGTCTTCCACAGGGGGTGTATGGATTTCAACTGGAATTGCCCATTAGCCACATCTGTGTGTTGTAATCAACCCAGAATCTTGACAGAGTTAACACATTATTCGGCATTAGAGTACGGCCCAGTTTTATGCACCGCTTCACAGGCGGAAATTTTTCACAGCGAATATTGTGCGATATAATGGAAAGACCATAGGCTTACATTCAATCATTTACTTGCGTGATTGCATAGGGAACAAGTCAGTAGTACTCTTTGATGTCATGAGCTTATAAACATTTGAGCTGATTTTAGATTGAAATAGCGCAACTAATGTTGTGCTGTCCAATTTCATCTTAGTGGCACACTTTTTATAACTTTGTGCAACATTTTGAAGATTTGGGATGGGTTCAAGCACTTGGAATGAAGTGTATTTCTTTGTTAACTGAGCCCCAATTTAACAATTTCACTTCGAGACCTGCAAACTTTCTGTCAACACTCTTCCTATATATACCTTTGTACAGAGGCTAATCATTATTAATCTGTGATGAATCCACACTTATACACTAGCGTATACATGAACACAAGTTCATGGAAACGCACATACGGGTTAGTCGTGAGCACATAAAACATTTTTCGGAACTTACATGATGAATTCATTATTTTGAAGGGAGTGGCCAAACATTGCTGTTTTTAGTTTAATTCAAAAATGAAGAAGGAGGCGGCCTATATATGCGTCACCCTATAGCAGGGCGTAAGACAATGTGAAACACAATTAATATATGCGAGGATCAGAAATAATCGATGCAAGCCCAAGTTTAATTCCTGATATCAATAGAGAAATCATCAATCTTCAGTGACAATGACTAACTGACATTCCACATGAAATAACCATTAGATGATCTTTTGCTAGCTTGTTTTCATTCTTGAAAGGGATTGAGGACACTACACGGTGGCTCAGTTGTTACGGCCTTGGACTCATAATCTTAGAGCTTGTTCGACGTGCGTGGGATCGAGTCCCCCTCCCACAGTCCCACCACCGTGTTGCGCCATTGTACTGATGAACCCTGCACCATTTGTAGGCTGCAGACATATTCTAATGATGGCGGAATAAATGTAAAGCGCTTTGATTTGAGGCTGTTTACGGCATAAAGCGGTATAAAAATATCTACATTTATTTATTTTCAATCATGTTCCACCATGAATAATGAACAATGGTGAAACATTATTGAATCCCTAAATCTATCCATCTCAGCTGTCATGCTTACTGCAGGGCGAAGGCCTCCTCATCATCAAGCTAGTACCATTTGGACCTGTCTTCTGCTGCTCTCAAATTAAGTTATTCAATTCAAAAGGATATGCAGGGATAAGTTGCTGTAGACCCATGGCATCCATTATTAACCCTATCATTGCAGATCTAGCGGTTGGCACCCGAGGTTCACAGTCATGTTTTGATAATTCCAGGCATGAGAACTTCTAGGCTTTTCAGGCAGTATATTTGTCCAAATTTACACATTTCTGTTTTATTTTTAGCCCGTTTTTTTTTACTTTTAAGGCTGATTTCACACGCTTTTTTGACAGTTTTCAAACAATCCATTCTCATCATGCCTCTAATTCAATAAATGAAGTTGAATTTTGAAACTGTCAGTGTAATAACTCCGGGGTACTCATATACCATTATGTGTTGTCATCCTCAAGCAGCCCCTCAGATTCCCAACCCTAAACACTGATCTTCACTGAGTGAAAAAAATGAACCCCTATCACTGACCTTGGAGCAAAGTAGGTACCTATACCCTTTTCACTGATCAACTCAAAATATACACCCTTTTCACTGAGTGATACAATAAAGTAGGCCTAATACTTGGGCTCCCATGGTAATATTTTTTTACTGTGTATGTAAAATACTAGTTGGAAAACGGCTTCAGACAAAACGTGAAAATCACTACCCTTAACGCTGACTGGTAGGCCTAAGTGGCTAAAAGGCTACCCTTTTTTGAAAAAAATCTTGAAATTGGTACCCTTATCACAGCCTGTGCAGGCTGTACCACAGGCTGAAAAGCCTGACCTTTTCGATGTTTTTCTGCTCAAGGATGACTTCAAGTTTTATTTGAGTAGCCCCCCGGGTAAAAACTATGGAAGGAAATTAGCGTAATTGCAAATAATTTTGATAACAATCTGGTATCATCATCATCTGTATAGTATTATCTTTTCCATGCTTGAATAACATTATATTGAATCGGACGTATCCTTATTGAAATAAAATCTGAAAATGAAAAACTATATTTACAGTTAGGAGACACCAAGAGAGCCAAAAGTCATTTAGAAAATGACCAAACTAGGTCCAAGTAGGACCATACAATCAGTTTAATGAGCACGTAACATGAATCTCAGGGGATACGACCCTCATTTCACTTGACCAATCTCATTTATGTCAGTTGATTGCAATAATTATTACTATGCACTTACAACTTTACTGCATTCACACAATTTGTTTCAGTGATTGCTGATGAGATGGGACTCGTATGCAGGCCATCATGATGAACCCAGACAGCCTCATACTCTGTCAAAGTTCTATAATTGTGACCTGCTACAGCCTCATACTCTGTCAAAGTTCTATAATTGTGACCTGCTACGACAAAATGAGCGTAAAGTCGCAAGTTGGTAGTTTCGAGATGTCCTGGCTGCTGCATTGGTGTTCTTTGATTCACACGCACCTGTTCAAGCCAATATTGTGTGCATGTCCTTTGGAAATGGGACCACAATGGGCCATTCACACAGGATATACTATTGGCTTGTGCATGTGCGTGGCAAACAAATTATATCAATTCAGAAGCCAGGATATCTTGAAACTACCAACTTGCGACTTCATCCTCATTTTGTGGTAGCAGGTGTAACAATTCAATACACTTACAGGTATACAATTGTGACCATGACAGGGGGGGGGGGAGTTTTCAGACATGAATAGTACATTTGTGAGGTAATAATTTCATTTTAGTGTTTCAACAATGTTTGAATGAGCAGATCATATTTTAATATGATCAACAATTTAAAAATTGTTGAAAACTACTTTTGTAAGTGATTTTTGAAATGGCAAAGTGCTCAAATCTGAAAATTGAAGTATTTTTAAAAACCTGTGTGCTAATGGGATGGGACTGCTACTAGCAAAAATATATTACTGTGGAAAAAATCAAGAAAGGGTTTGATCAGTGTCATGTGACCCAATCAAATGAAACAAGGACAATATCATGAAAAGAGAATTTTCAGAATTTTGCATCTTGATAAAGAACTTTTAATCGGCTTTAATTTGATGTAAATGCCATCAAAATATGACAAAAGAAAGCTGAGTTATAGTTGAAAATATTGGGATGTTTAAACAATAAAGAAGATAAAAATTTGAGTGGTGTATCAGCTCATATCTCGAAAACAACTGTGTGACATCGTTCTCCTTTTTGCTTCATCAATTCACAGATTGGTTTTTGACAAAAACACTAGGATCCACAACATACTCATCTATCAGGGCACAGTTCTTTAAATCCAATACATTTACACATTCATTGAATGACCTTTGACAATTTGGGTACAAAAATTCATACTCTGCAACTTGACGTCAAATTTTACACTACGATTGTGTAATTGAGGTTATTGAACTATGCCATTGAGATGAGGCCATTGTGGTTCATGGTGAAATCAACAAAGTAATCAGCAAATTGGTGGTTATTTTCTAAATTGGAGATGATATTTTGAAGTGAGATGATGAAAATTATGATTCCCTAAGGAGGGTCTCGGATATTGGACAATTGGGCTATTCCAGTTGAAATCCTTACACCCGCTATTGGTAGATATAACATTAATCTTCTACACAGGGGGTGTTGATTTGAAATGGAGACACCCACTCTAGTAGGCTTATTTGAAATTCACACTCCCTGTGTGGGAGATTAAGGACATGTCTTCCATAGAGGGTGTATGGATTTCAACTGGAATAGCCCATTTCTAATAGCTGAGAAATAAGATTATTATTGAAAGTAGTGTGCAATCTGTATACAAAAGTGAAATTTGATGAATATCATGTAAATTTCGATCAGAATTTCTGAGAATATGGCAAGGTTTAATATGTGGGTATCAAAGAAGTCAGTAAAAGGCAATATATAATAATGATGATGATACAATTTATACTATAAACAAGTCAGTCAAGTGTCAATGTGAAGGATAAGGTCAAAAATGAAGTAAAATAATACCAATTTAGTAATTTGCTGCCCTGGATGCAGTTTGTAAGATCAGGTGGGAACAACACTTGCAAGGCTTGCTTAGATGTATTTTTCAATGCTGCACAATGTATTGATTATTTCAGTGATTCCTTTCCAAGCATGCTGTTTTTTTCTCTCCAAAAGACATTGCTAAACAAATGCACAAGCAGGCCCATAGCTAGGATTTTTTTTTTTTGGGGGGGGGGCTGATTTTGAAAAGGTGGACTGGGAGTGGATTTTGAAAAAGTGGTCTTTCACTTCAAAATTGTATCCTTTTTTGACCAAGAAGGCATACAAAACCTCTATTTTATACACTCACAAATGGGACTTTTGGCGATTGGGGGCATTACTAGTTACGAATCTGTGCACAAGTACACTAGACTTAAAGGGGCATTTCGTGATCCACAGCCTCATCCCCCCACTTTTCCCAAAAAAAGTTGAGATTTTTACACCACTGGATACCTCTGGCCACATTATGTTTATGTACCAAATATTTCTTACAGATTAATTGCGTTTAGCAAAAATATCGCAAATTTGAATTTCGTTCTGGTGCACCAGAACGAAATTACAAACACATTGTCTATGGAGCAGTGTAATACACATAATCATGCATAACTCGCATAACGCATAAAATCGGAATCAACTGAAATTTTGGAAATAAGCTTTTTTCGTGGATATCTACTGAAAAATGTCATAAAAAGAGGATGCTAGGATCACAAAATCCTCCTTTAAAAACCAACAAATCTGTTGAAGGAAAATTAAATATGTCATAAGTAAATAAAACTTAATTAAATTTAAAAGTTAATTATCAGTACTTCAGACCATTGGTAGGAAAATCATATTGGGCCAGAAGCAAGAACTCTAAATATTGAGCCTCACTCTCTCTTAAGGTAGCTGCCTCGGATACAACACCCTTGCAGAAAAATAGCTCCTGTGTCTGATCAATCAGGTCTATTCATTTAAATCTTTAACATAACAAAGAAAAGTATTTTCCCCACCTATTTTAAGAGTCTTATAAGAATTGTAACAATTCTTATGTTTTTCTTTATTTTTGAAAATTCCTTAATTTTGACAGTTTTTGATTTTTTTTGCCCACTTAGGAAGGAGCTATGGTTACCAAACTTTCAGGGATAGTAAATAAGCTTAATATCTAAATTCTCTCGTCAGTTTTTTTGGATTAAGTGTTTACTTTTTGAAAAAAATTATTTTTTCCATTTTTAATTTTAGGGAATGTTCAAAACACTGTAGCTTACAATAGAAACACTTATTTGGAAAAAACTGACGAGAGAATTTAGATATTAATCTTATTTATCATCCCTGAAAGTTTGGTAACTATAGCACTCTTCCCTGTTGGCTAAAAAAATCCTAGAATTTAGGTAATTTAGTGTTTCTAGAAAAAATCATAAAAAAGTACCAACATTCCTGTTAAATATATACTTAAGTAACACTAAGTCAGAAAATAAACTTGGTTTGTATTATTCTGTGATATATTGGCAGCAAAATGAAACTTAAAACTTTTATATACAACTGCTATAAAGGAGAGAAAAATCAGTTTTAATAAAATCTTTGTTTTGAAAAATATTGCTATTTTGAGAAATTGGCAAAGTGCCAAAAGCCCTTCCCTGTAGTAATTCAATGGGATTTTGAGATGACAAAATATTGCGTAACTCTGAAACTGGGCAAGTAAGGTTTTCTCATCAATACACACATCCTATATCATTTTCAAGGAATTCTGAGCATGACACCGTAGCCGATGCACAATTATATATAATCCAGGATGTTTTTGTATATCATCCAGGGACCATGTTATTCCTAACATGTCTTTTACTAGTATCAACAGTCAGGTGCTACTAATTGCTCAATTCAGCAGATGATTTTGATAGTGAATTTTCCCAAAGAATAATAAATGCAGAGATCATAGTACAAAAAGCCTCAAAATCAATTGCAAAGTCAACAGGAATTAATGAGTGAATTATTAAATAACTAAGTACATCAATTGTAAAATTATCGGACATCTGGTTGTTGGTATGATAAGGAATTAGTGAAATCCTGTTTATTTTGGTCTATTTTGTCTATAATCTGTAAATGGTATGATCCAGTGTTTCTATGACATTTTTCTGAAAATATTTAAGGCATTATTGGTGATCCCCACCAAGGAGTAAAAGTATATTTTATTTTTAGGATGGCTTTAAAGTGAAGGATCAATCTATCTATGTTTTTAAATTGGCTTAAAATGACTTAAAGTGGCTTAAAGTGACTTACAGTGGCTTACAATTACTTAAAATGACTTAAAGTGTCTCAAAAGTGGCTTTAAATGGCTTTAAAGTAAAGGTTCTATTTATCTATGAAGGATCTATCTATCTAGCTAGGAGGCAGTTGGGGCGACGTAGTGATGGCTTTCGAGATGCACAATTTCAAGGTTCTCTGTCCTCAGCTGTTCAGTATGAGCTGGTCAAAGCATAATGCAGTCCAGTATTTGATGTTATCAATCCACATCTTCTTTGGTCTTCTCTTCCTGACCCCATCTGTACCTTCCTGCAGAATGGTGTTTGCTAGACTGTTCTTCCACCTGATCACATAGCCAATCCAATGGGGCTGTCTCCGTTTCACAATGGAGATCAGATGTCAGTGCATACAAAAGATTCGAGAAAGATTCAACCTGAATCTTCCACAGAGGGAGGATAAGTTTCAAATGGAGCTACCTAATGTGGACATTCCATTTGAAATCCATACTCCCCTGGCTCCTTTTCATAATGGAGATCAGATGTTTGTGCATTCAAAAGATTCGAGAAAGATTCAACCTGAATCTTCCACAGAGGGAGGATGAGTTTCAAATGGAGCTACCTAATATGGCCATTCCATTTGAAATTCATACACCCTCTGTGGAAGATATTTCTAAAATCTTCCTCAGGGGCAATGTGCATTTTAAATGGAATAGCCCAATTAGCCCATCGCAAAATCATGTTAAAAATGTATAGGATGCCGTAGAGCAGGATTGGGCAATCACAAAAATAATAAATTCCCAAATGTTTCTCGCACTCAAAATCCCCCAAACAGCAAAAATTACCACAAAATACATATATACAGTAGTCTTTTGTCATTCAAAATGACAAGGAAATCAACGTAATGAAATCAAGAAAATTGTAAAACGGTTTGAAACTGAAACGAGGGTGTTGAGCGAATCGGCATCCTCTTTCGTAATAAATAAGGACATACAATACCATGTTGCATAAGCGGGTGTCCCTTGAGACGGGAGCCAATAATTGCAATCTTCACAAGACAATCTATTAGCCGCAAGGGTTGTTTGGCAGCCATATTGTATCGTTCCATCCACACCACAGCAAGAATGGGACATTCAAGTTGAAATCCATACACCCCTGTATGGAAGAAATTAATCTCCTACACAGAAGTGCAGATTTCAAATGGAGTTCCACGTTCAGGTAACCCCATTTGAGATTCACACTCCTGTGTGGAAGATTAAGGTCATGTCTTCCATAGGGGGTGTATGGACGCCTGATGGAACAGCCTAGTGCGGATATTCTATGTTACATTCAACATTCTGCAGATTACACTTTTAAAAACATCAAATTGTAATTTCGTTCTGGTGCACCAGAACGAAATTCAAATTTGGCGATATTTTTGCTTAACGAATTAATCTGCAAGAAATATTTGGTACATAAACATATTATGTAGCCAGAGGTATCCAGTGGTGTAAAAATCTCAACTCTTTTTGGGAAAAGTGGGGGGATGAGGCTATGGATAACGAAATGCCCCTTTAAATATTCTCAACTCTATTTTTATATATATTTTTGTTATTTTAGATAAAATTGACAATTGAAAAAAGGAACACAAACATCAATGTGAAGTAAAAAAACACATCCTAGCTTGTATGTCTCTGTGTCATAAACTGCTCAAATAAAGAAAGTCCGCAGTCATATAACCCGTCCTACACCAAAACCTGATCTTGTTATGACAATTTGTTTGATACGGTTGTATGCATAATCTTGTTAGCTCCAATCTGATACCAAAATTGCTACCAAGCACTCAAAAATGACAAAGAATTAGGCCAGTTTATGGCATTTGGTGCATTTTCAAAAGTTGCAAATCAAATAAAGCACGCATTCGAAATTGCTTAGCGTGGCAATATGGTCAAGCTTGCTTGCCCACGATGGGTCCATGTCGACTATCCCAAGTGTGCGCTTTATTCAATTGTTAATGTAAAACGCATGGATTGCACAGTGCTTTACTGATGAATGCTAGGGCACGATGCGATCGATATGTCCTAGCGGTTGTTTTTTGGCTATGTCAATGATCGCGCTCTGCCATTCACCTCTACAGGTCCGCGTGGTCCGCTTTTTAATTTGCAACTTTTGAAAATGCACCAAATTTCATATACTGGTATCAATCTCTGTGAATTTAGAGTTTTATGCAGCAAATTTGGTATCAAATTGCAGCTAACAAGATACTGAACACGACCTTTTCAATCAAATTGTCATAACAAGATCAGGTTTTGGTGTAGGAGGGGTGACATGACTGCGGACTTTCTTTATTTGAGCAGTTTATTAGACTATTATTTAGATACATGTTGAATTGCCTGCATGCAATGGATGTTGAATCCTTTAAGAAAAACATCCTGCATTAAGATTTTCATTCAACATTAGACAAGCTTTGAGACAAAGGATAAAATTGTGTTGGCCTAAGAGCAAAAAATGTGTTTTAATAACTATATTAACTAGATACTATATAAAAATATGTTTCCCTTCTATACCAATTGTATCCCTTTATTCGCATGCTATTAAAAGATACAAAATGTCATGTTGAATTTATTGTTGCTTGCATCAGCTATTAAGAGAGACTGAACATTTACAATGTAACATAAACACCTTTAAGCTATATGATTGATATCTATAAGCAAAATGCTTGATGTTAATGCGTGGAAAATTGATCTGATGCAAGGTGTGTACATTGGAGGAGTAGAATGTAATTGCTTAGAGTTCATTACTAATCGTGACACAACGTGAGTGAATGAGGCATATGTCGCAAGTTTTGTTAAGTGAGATTTTTTGCATTTTCATATAAAGCACTAAAAATATAGAGTTTGCTATTTTATTTTTCAACACCTTAATTACTATTTTTGGCAGTGGAGTACTTGCCGACACCAGCCTCATCCACTGACGTTCGGACACAATTCTTTTTTATTTTCAACTGTAAAAGTGGACTTTTTGTGGCATATTAATTTTCACAATTTTCTGCTCAATGCAGCAACCGCAAAAATAAAAATCTGCAAATATGTTCTTGTATAAATATGCATATAGGTACTAGGTGAATGTGCAAAAACTCTAAATCATGAATTTAAAAAAAACCAAGCGAAGTAGTTCTAAACAGGCAAAGTGCGAAAAATTACACACACAAAAATTACCCCATGCGACAAAGTAAATTGAGCCAATTGTCACTAAGTGCTTTTGTAGCCTGGTAAGCTTATAGTTTTTTTAGAACATAAATAAATTTATATCCTACTATATGAAACCAATCAAAATAGTCTCAATTGTGCCATTTTATATAGTGTTTCTTACTGAATATGGATCAACATCCTGAATAAATATCAAGTTCATGGAAATAGAAGCCAAAGAGAAAATCGTTTCTAGCACTGCCTGGGACCGGTAATGCTTATAAATTAGCAATATTTTATTTATTTTTGTTTCATTTTGTCTTTTTCTTTTGTTTTATTACAGTACATTGACAATCTTTGGCTATCAAATTACTTAAAGTAGAGATAAAATTGTTTTGTATTCTTAACTTCAGCTGAATAAAGTATTCAGCAATGTTTTGCTTTCTTTATAAAATATTCAACAATGACTTGTGTACTTTCCAAATATTTTGGTTTATGCAATATGTTTTTTTATAATTTAGTCCAATGGCATTGTATCAAAACAGCAGATGGTGATTTTATAATCAAAGTAGTTGTTTGTGATGACTATGTTAACTGCTGTTGCAGAAATATTGAAATTGGAATTTCATATATGATGAAAAATTGCTATAATACAATAGTTGCCAGTGGGATTTTGTTCTCTCTTGTTTACATTTCTTACTATTTACCACATAAATTCAGTTAAGAATATGTACCATTAACTTAAAAAAACTGAAAGTTATAATGCAAGGTTTGAAGAATTTTTTTTTTCACAAAATAGTAATGATCCCCTTCATAATCTACACTTTATCCTTAATAGCAATATGACATTATGTAATATAAGTACCTTACTTAAATCATGCTTTCAATATTAATTTCCGGGTATGATCCATTTGTATTCTTTGAGACAGTGACATCAGTACTTGGTCGCAGTTAATGCATGTGTACAGATGCATCCCACATGTAAACACCCCATTTCTTGAGTCAACACGCACAATTTAGTACTAACGCACTGACGCCATTCTCTCTCGAGAAAGCTAAATGGATGTAGCTACGTACTTAATTTGAGAAATATTTAAATGAGTACAAACATGCCTAGTATTGAGCTTAAAATCCACACTACCCCTGTGGAAGGTTTTGAAAATGTCTTCCACAGGGGGAGTATGAATTTCAAATGGAATGAGACCATTAGGAAGATCTATTTGAACTTCATACACCCTCTTAGAAAGATTCAACCTGAATCTTCCCCTGAGGGAGGGTGAGTTTCAAATGGAGCTGCTAATGTGTAATTCCATTTGAAATTCATACTCCCCATGTGGAAGATATTTCTAAAATCTTCCACAGGGGTAGTGTGGATTTTAAATGGAATGGCCCATTGGTTCAGTGGCTCTTGTATGTATCCTTCCACCAGATAAAAATATGTGACTTAACCGTGTTACCTGTTAACTGCATGCAGAGATTTAACTTGTGAATTCATGCATGAATATATTACATTGTGTTCATTCTGTCAAAAATAAAACGGTTTTGTTTTTCTTGGCTGTGTTTGTGGGAAGTTATATTTTATTATTGTACAGTCTTGTGTATCATTGATATTGAAATGAAATATTCTCAAAAGTCATATTTGAAGTTACAGCAATTTGTAAGAATTACACAATGCAATTATCCTTATTTAGGGATGGTTAATGTAAATAACATTGATTCTATTTTACCTACACGATTAAATAATACATCTATAGGTAGATTACCCTCAGACCGAGAAAGCCAAAAAGGACAAGGACACAAAGATTTTGCTAATCATGGATGGCACTCCATCAAGTTGCCTTTTATTGAGCGTTTGAATTTGTTTCAGAATTCACACCAATTACCTTTGATCTCAGCCGAAATAAAATTAACAAAATATATAATATTCTCATAGAGAAAGCGTTATTGGACACATTTGGAACACGACAGCCGCCATCGAATTCCCCTTACCCCAGTGACGCGACTGGAGTAAAGTGTTACACTTTGTACTATTGAAATCAGATCAAAACCTATCCTAGGGTAGACCTACCCCCTAGAATTAAATTCCCAGTGTACAACTCTGAAACCGTTGATTAACATAACATATCATGGCTGAGACCCACACAAGGTATATATACTACTGGTGCATACAATACAAGATCTCCGAGGGTGGCTGTTCCCTGGGATTCCACCAACAGGTGTGTAATTGACCTGAAGGTTACAATGGATAAAAGGATTATTGTGACTTACTCGTCTACCTGTGCATGTGTATCATTATAATTTACAAAAAGAATATCTAAAAATCCCAATCTTCAACAATTACTAATGTACTATACTCGAGCAGCAACCAAATTTTTGCACATATAACTCTTTTAACATGTACTGATTAATGACAGCTCTCCATTTTCTAGAACTGATATATATATAATTTATAGAAGGGGGAACAATATTATATTGTGACCCTTATCTTTGAAGATCTTGTGCTTATTTGAAGATCTCTGAAAGCCTTTCTCTCTGTTACCTATGGCATCTGTGATAAACACATTTGGAACTTACAGGCTGGTTAATTTAAAATAACATTCTGAAAATGTGTACCATTTTGCTTGTACTCCTGATCTATTGAGACTTTCTGCTTATCCAGTATTTCTCTATATTGCAATAACATAATTTATATAACATTTAACGATAATGTCCTCACTACTTTACTTGCAGCTATTTCTGTAAAGGATTCCCTCTTCGCATGTGCTGATTTAAGCCCTTATATCACCTAAGGACAATTATAAATAATCATACTAATGCAACATAATTGACATATCATAATACATTTCCTTTGTTTGTTATTGAGCTGTTAACTTCTCTCTATTCCCTTTACTTCATGAGAGTGAATTATCACTCTTAATTATGTGTTTACTAATATATACTTTTCATTGCCCCATACCCTTATTGGGAGTGGTGGGTGGGGAAATTTCTTTCCGATGTTTACTTGATGGAGAGACATTCATAAATGACTCACAAACTCGATCGCGCACTACATGTAGATGTTTACAAAATCGATGTCACCTATTGATCCCCATGCCAACACCACAACACACAGCATGGAGCTAGCATGACCATACCCGGATCGACAAACACAATAGGGATCGTCCATTTCTCGCCATGGGTAAATTTGTTTTCCTTTCGCTTTGCTCAGTAAAACATTATTACCCTCAGACCGAGAAAGCCAAAAGGACAAGGACACAAAGATTTTGCTAATCATGGATGGCACTCCATCAAGTTGCCTTTTATTGAGCGTTTGAATTTGTTTCAGAATTCACACCAATTACCTTTGATCTCAGCGAAATAAAATTAACAAAATATATAATATTCTCATAGAGAAAACGTTATTGGACACATTTGGAACACGACAGCCGCCATCGAATTCCCCTTACCCCAGTGACCGCGACTGGAGTAAAGTGTTACACTTTGTACTATTGAAATCAGATCAAAACCTATCCTAGGGTAGACCTACCCCCCTAGAATTAAATTCCCGAGTGTACAACTCTGAAACCGTTGATTAACATAACATATCATGGCTGAGACCCACACAAGGTATATATACTACTGGTGCATACAATACAAGATCTCCGAGGGTGGCTGTTCCCTGGGATTCCACCAACAGGTGTGTAATTGACCTGAAGGTTACAATGGATAAAAGGATTATTGTGACTTACTCGTCTACCTGTGCATGTGTATCATTATAATTTACAAAAAGAATATCTAAAAATCCCACACAAGTTTCTATCTGGATTAGAAACTTGCGAACCACCCCCCTCCCTTTTTTTTGTAATTTTGAGTAAAAGTTTTTTATCCACCATTATTGGATGGGGCAATCATGCATGAGTAGCGCTCTCCCATCTTCCATGAATTTCTTAATACACGATAATGTGAGCACTCCCCCATTTCTTTCCACTTTTAATCCTGCATTTTTATACAAAAGGAAAAAGGGTTAATTGACCATAAGTAATTGCACGTAAACATATCTTCATGTTTGATAACGCTACTGATATCTAAATGGGGGCTCATGAAGGATATTGTCTAAATGTTATTGTTGACCCATTGAAATATATATCACAGTTTGCCCATAATTGGCTCAGTGCCACTAATCGCTCATTAGCATAAAATAACACTAACATTCTTACTGGATTTTGACTGAAATACATGTAATTCTCTACAATAACAATACTAATTGTGCTGGCCCTATATGTTACGGGATACATTGATCTCTATATTGTATATTCACAATTGGACATTGGCGAAATCAACGCGATAACTAGCCGACTGCGCAACCTCACAAAAATCTTGAAAAATTGAGGGCATAGTACTTGGCCCCAAAGTCTAGCTATCCCATGCCAACCTGGAGTTGATTCCTACTTCCCGTTAAAACAGACTTAATCGCCTAATACCAGCACAATTGACTATTTGTTATTAATGCCTCTGACATATTCATTCTTCTGAACACTCTTTAATAATAATAATAATAATAATATTTATTTCTCATATAGCACAATTACATCAAAAGAACTCAAGGCGCTTTACAAAACATGACATTAAAAGCACATACATATGTAAAATATGAGAACAATATTTGAATTTACAATTTTAAAACATACCAATAGTTTGAGGAAACCAAATATTAAAAACCAGTTTGAAAAAGACAAGTAAGATATTGCACAGCATGAGCCTAAAAAGGCAAGATCGAACAAAATGCAATTGACTGTGAAATATACATTATAAAAGCGACAAATAGCAAACAATGCACACAATACATACTGCACAACATAAATGCAACCATAATTTTAACATGAGAATACACTCACGCCACAGAATAACGTGTTGCTGAGATAGAACCCGCACGTGATGTGATCTACTCGAATACCTCCACCCCCGAATAGTCATACTATTACGTAAGGCAAAGCACGTCAATATATCTAACTCAGGGTGCTCACCACCGTATAGATTACTACATCTTGTAACATTTTACTCAGAACGCATATATGCAATTCAATTTTTTTTTAGAAACATAGGTATTAATGATATTCCGAGTCCCATATTCATTAGTCCAATGAAACTTTCCCATGTGGTCCGCCCTAAAGTTTTAGTCCAACTCTTATCAAATTTTTATACCTGATGTCTTTTCACTCCACTTCAAAAGTCCATTATCCATGCAAAGTTGGATGCTCTCTAAGTTAATTCTTCTTTCTTCAGTTATCCGAAGAAGTTGATTTGTGCTTAAGCTATTTCATAATCAACATCGCACTGGTTACTTGCTTTAGTACTTTTCGTCAACAATTGGAAAATCGCAATCATAAGAAAACTTTTCGCATATCTCAGGCAGATAATCAGGTTATTCTGAAGTTGATTTGTGCTTAAGCTATTTCATGATCAACATCGCACTGGTTACTTGCTTTAGTACTTTTAGTCAACAATTGGAGAATCGCAATCATCAGAACACTTTTCAGGCAGATAATCAGGTTATTCGTGCGAGTAGTGGATAGAGACCTTGTAATCTGAGTAGGTACACACATTGCACTGGACAGTACACTGAAGCACAACCGCTTTATACGGAACCCAGTGATTGGGTTAATTCCATTTTGCGTCGGAAACATTGGACAAATGTGGATAACAGCATTCTGCCTGATGTCTTGCTTTATTTTCAGCATTCTCGAAGTTTATTTTCAGCATTATTTTCAGCTTTCAGCATTCGCGAAGTTCATGCGACCTTTAGTTCATATGTTGTGCCTTACAACAGGACCGGTCATTGCAAAATCATGCCCAACACATCTTGCACTGGACAGTACACTGTAGCACAACCGCACATACGGAACAGTGATTGGGTTATTTAATTCTGCTTCTGCTTCTGCTCGATTTCTGGCTGGGCTCTTAATTGAGCATTAAAGCCAGGCATGTGCGGGGGGTTGAGAAGTTCTAGATGTAATTTGTGCAGTGAGTCTTAAAGGTTTCTGTACTTGGTGAGCTTGTGATTGATTCTGGTAGTGTGTTCCACTCTTTTATGGTGCGGTTGAAGTAAGAG
Organism: Amphiura filiformis; assembly: GCF_039555335.1. Lineage (NCBI taxonomy): Eukaryota > Metazoa > Echinodermata > Ophiuroidea > Amphilepidida > Amphiuridae > Amphiura > Amphiura filiformis. The sequence goes on from NC_092634.1 coordinate 42,409,667, forward strand.
TTCTTGTGAATGTTAAAGGCGGCCAAATGGTATCTGAAAACTGTAGTTGTTGCGATAATGAAGGCCTTGCCGGGTTGCAGGGTCAGGTACCGGTCACTGGGTATGTCCACCAAGTTGTTGTTGATTTTGTATAACAATGCTAATCTGGCAACTTGGCGTCGGTGTTGTAATGATTGCCAATCCAGCTCAGACAGTAACTTGGTGACTGTTCCTGGGGTTCGTTCATGATTGTTCTTAACAAATCTAGCCGCATTCCATTTGCCTCGGAGACATTGGACAAATGTGGATAACGGCATTCTACCTGATGTCTTGATTTATTTTCAGCATTCTCGAAGTTTATTTTTAGCATTAATTTTCAGCTTTATTTTCAGCACTCTCGAAGTTCATGCGACCTTTAGTTCATATGTAGTGCCTTACAAAAGCACCGGTCTTGGTAAAATCATTCCCAACACATCTTTCCAATTTCCAATACTTGAAGGAATGCACAAATTAATATTTTCCGTGCCATGTTCAACTGTGGTTGATCAATTGATGCGATTTTATACAACAAGAGAAGCCCTAAAGTATAATTTCCATTGGCTGGACTCCGACTTCGTAACTTATTTGGTTCAATAGTTCTGACTTCTGACAGTCTCTTTGTGAAATGCATGCTCTCCCATGTATAAGTGCTCGTCGCGTAAGTTCAGTTTCGCAGATAACACCACTTTTCAATATGCTTCGCTTTGCATCTGACAGTCTACTTCGGCTCACACAAAGTCTAGTAGTCACTAGCAATTATGGGTGTCCAGGTGTACATGTACATAAAGGTCAGGCTTCCTTATTGCCACCAGCATCAAAGTGTCATTGGTATTGTCTGCAATAAATAAAAGACAGAAAAATGGGAAGCAACCTGCCAGCACATCTAATTACCATGTGTAACTTGAGATTATATTTGCGATCCCAACCCAGTACTTGGTCTCATATCAATCAAGACATGTGATTTTTGATTTTTTATCAATTTCTTTCCCTGATTCGCCAACACTTTCCTGTTCCCTCTTGTTATGCAGATAATTATTTGTGCGAACTTCTTCCTGATGCAATTTTAACCATTTCAAATTATGAACTTAAAGGACTTACATGTTTATGCTTGCATCATTCTTTCTGCTTCCACCCGACAACTAAGTTGCAACTATCAATTATTGCTCCTCACTAAATGACCAAGACCTGACTGTCACAATATTTGCCTTAATAACCCTTATCCCACAGTAAAATGCTTAGACACAATAATACTTGATATTTGTATCGCAAACGGCCGTGCTGAAGGGACACATTTTCTCCCATTTTCACAAAATCTTATTGGCTTGACCTCAAGCAATTTTTATCCCCATATTCCATGAAATTCAGACCTCTTTTTATTGAATTTCCTGATTCGATTCACTTATGACTAGTGGTTACACTTCTACGGGAGAATTTCTACAAGGTACGGGTCAAAGGGGAGTATAAATGTATTTGGGCACTCATAAATTAATCCTTTAAAAAATACAGACCAATTCGATGTCATTTGATGCCCTAAGAATGATCACAAAATTATCAAACTATCTGTAGACCCTTCTTCACCCAGTTATCGTGAAATAATCTTCCGTTGAAATTCTGAACTTCACATTACGTATACCATCGAGTTCTATAAATACTTGAAGTTTATACATATTATTCCTGTCGAGCACCTGATCAAAGCCTAACAAGGGCATGTACGTTCACATCACTTCCTCCCTACTTAAAAGGTATGCCGTATGATCAAGCTCCACTCACCTAACCGAAAGCACAAACCTCATAAACCCTGGCCTTTTATAATTTTTTCAATCCAATCAAATCCAAATATCGATTTTTTTCCGTGTATTTTGACATGAAAAGTGACAAAAATTAGATCTCCCTCTTGATGAACAATCCAAAGAGCATTGCATGAGTCAGACTTTTATTTATTTATTTTTTTTTTTCCCAATCCAAATATCCATTTTTTTTTTTTTTTTTTTTTTTTTTTTTTTTTCGATGTATTTTGTCACGAAAATTGACTAAAATTAGATCGCCATTTAGACAACCAATCCAAAAGAGCATAGCAGGGTCCAATGTTTTGGTTTTTTGGTTTTTTGTTTTTGTTTTGTTTTTTTGTTTTTTCAAATAACAATTCTAGTCCAGGGACTATATTGGCCCGTGCCAGTTTATCGATGCATTCTGACTGACATTAGCCCTACACTACCGACCACTTTTAGATGAAATCGACTAGGATACCTTATAAATATGGCATTATGCCCCAAGTAACCATTAATCCACACAAGCAGTAATGCATAGTAATAACCCATGTGACCTGCATGCATTGAATAGGCCCTATACATTTTATGCAAAACAAGCATAGACATAATCGTCAATTATGACGGTAAATCATGGTAAGGTAAAAAAAGAAATTTCTTTCCGATGTTTACTTGATGGAGAGACATTCATAAATGACTCACAAACTCGATCGCGCACTACATGTAGATGTTTACAAAATCGATGTCACCTATTGATCCCCATGCCAACACCACAACACACAGCATGGAGCTAGCATGACCATACCCGGATCGACAAACACAATAGGGATCGTCCATTTCTCGCCATGGGTAAATTTGTTTTCCTTTCGCTTTGCTCGTAAAACATTATTTTGCTAATTGTTTCAGGAACATTTAAATCTCACCTTTTAATGTAATTAAAGATGGACAAAATAAAATAATATTTCCTAAAATTGAAAAAGAAAAAAAAACACCCTCAGCTGTGCACATGTTCAAACATACTTGATGGCATCAATTTTGAATCTGGTTTGATATATTAGATCGTTCAGTCTTTATTATACATAGAATTCTTTTTTTAAATCAGTCCCACTTCTTCAATTATCGAGGAAATTGTCCGTGTGACTGAAACATGTGCAGTAATATGCATCCCCGGCATGCATAATGGTTGCTTCCATTTCTCACTGAGACCCAGTGTAGTGGTTATAGTAGTAGCTGCATTTAAGGCAATATCACCACCACTACACACACCACCACGTGTGTTTGTATATATATATGTATGTATATATATCGCAAGGACCTCCTTCATGCAAACAGCTGATATTGAACTTGTAATATAACCAATATCGGACGGCAATACGGCTAGATATTTGGCCGAGATGTGCCGTTGATAAGATCAGCGCTATGTAGTAAATGGATAGTTGGACCAGACTAGAGATACAATCAGATGATGAGTATTTTTCTGCTTGGACGTAGCTGGGAATAGTATTATTGCAATGTTTACGTGTAAACTGGAAGCTATTTGGCCAATTTCATAGTCCAGACCTTTTATTTTGAGTCTGTGTGTACACAGTGGAAGTTATACAAACCAACCTGTCACGTTGAGTGTATTGTAAAGGTGTCATCGGTGGTGTCGGAGGGGTGTCATCATCATGGCTGAAGGGGGTACACCACCCCCATCACTACAGCCACCAGCAGGTCATGGAGAACATGTACACGTGCAACGTCGGACTGCAAAACGCATCGGTTCCTATCTGCCATGGGGCGGTGGAATGAATCGGTTGCGCGGAATGACGGCTGCGATGGCTGCGGCGTACGAGTCGAGACCACGCCGTCGCGCTATGAGTTTGCCGGAGAATAGATTTTATCATCATGACAGGTATGATGGCTGTGAAAATTAATGTTGTCTGTTGCATCATAAATTGTGTCAGATCATGAAATTGTTTATGTGTATCATCAGATAGACAATCATGGTTGTGATGGTTTATCTATATCTCATATAGTTACCAGAGAGTTTTTATTGAATGGGCATTATATTTATTGAAGGTACTGTTGAAAATAAAATTCAATTCATAACCAGGAACTATGATCTTTTTTAAATGTACCATAACATCTGAAAACTTCAAAGACAATGTTGTTGAAAATAATTGAGTTGAGGAATGATATTTCATCTAGTATTCCACAATTGTGCCTCGTCTATGATTATCCTCACACATATTATTTGCATCAATTGGGTTAGTCCATATTAGATGCACACTCCCCCTGTGGAAGATTTAGCTAAAGTCTTCCACAGAGGGAATATGAGTTTCAGATAAAATAGACAATTATGTAACTTCCATTTGAAATACTCACTCAATGTGTGGAAGATAAGGGTAAAGCCATATACAGGGGGAGTATGGTTTCAAAATAATGAATCCTAGCTATTTCCATTTGAAAAACATACTCCCTCTGTGGAAGCCTTTTCTTAAATCATCCACAGTGGGATGGCAAATTTCAAATAGAATATCGCATTGCTGTGTCTTTGTCTTAGCCTAGCCAGAGTGGAGCACAAAGGCAATCCTCAATAATTAATTTAAATGAGAAAAAAGGTCTCAATAGGCCCTAAAACATAGACAAGTCTATATGCGTGTGTCATTGCTACCATCTTCAGTCATCAATCTAAAAGAAAGAAAGTCTCAATAGGCCATGTGAGTTTATACAGCACGTCTGTGTCATCGGTTAGCGTAAGTTTATGTGTCTAATTGGATGATGGTATTACCAATATATAGGACATGGTCATTGGCAGTGCATGCAATCATCCATCAATGATGCTGCTATGTGAATATTTATCATGTTAATTGGATGATATGAGGAGCTTTAAACCTTGCAGAGCTGACTGAGTCAGTCAAGGGCAGAAGCACACAAAATGCCAATTGCGGTCAGCGATGATATCGCTGTCTGGTTTTGTCATACATGCTACGTACGATGAGTATAGTTTGCTGAGAAAATTTGATCTTTCGATACGGCCAAAAAATGTGCATTTTTTTTTCACAGGAAGATAATCCAATTTCGTCTCATGCTATATCCACCTCAATACAAATTACCATACATATGGGGATATGCCGCAAACACAAGTCACTTATTCAGCCTTTTGATATATAGGTGACCCCCAATTTTTGGTATATAGGGGGGCAACATTTTTCAAAATATTCTCAATATTTTTAAGGAAAGTAACTTAATTTTGCGTCGCTAAAAGCCAACATTTACCGAAAATTTGTAAACAATTGTAAAAATCTGAAAATTTGTATTACAATTTTAGACTTTTGGTATATCGATGGGTCCAAATTTCATGAATAATAAGTCACTTGGTTTCACTGCCTGAACAGAATTTATCGTGTCTCACCTCCCTTTTCAACTAAATTGACGGTAATAGCTCGCATAATTAAAAGGAAATTTAGGCGCTGGCGCCCTAAAAGCAATATATAGTACCATTTTTTCACAGTTTTTTATACTTTTTCAAAATTATCCGCCCTTTTTCTTTAGTAATTCTTTTTGCCGCCCCTTCTTCTTCCGCCGCCCTTCTTTTTGTTGCCCCTTCTTCTTCCACCACCCCTTAGTTTTTGCTGCCCCCTCCCTTGCCCCCGGGGGGCTGGCCCCCCCAAAGCCCCCCCCCCCCAAAATACGTGCATGAGCCCTTAGCCCCACTTTATTTTGTGCCCTGATGAGACTGTGGCTTATGAATGGAATATAAAGACTTCACATAAAGTAACTCAAACGTTATAAATACACCTTAATGATAGCTTCAGAACTAAATTAATAGTATTCACAATATTTTAACCTAGAAATAAGGATGATTTATTTACGTGCATTTTGATAACCCATTAGCCCAATTTTAATATTAACAACACAGCAGTGTTTTTAAAGATAAGTGGCATTTACAGCAATCAATGTATTCAATGCAGTCATTGTGGCATGGAAAACCCACCATTATCTTCACACTGAATTCAAATTAATACAATTTATAGAAAATATGAAAATGGTTACTTGTCACCTTTAAACTTGCACTGAGATCAATTGTAACAGATGAGGTGTCAAAATTGATTGAAATTAATTTTTTTATGGTGTTTTCAAATACTAAATACAATTAATAGTTTAAAGTATATAGGCGTATGTATAATGGCTGAGTTTCTTTTTGTGAGGTCTTTACTATAACAAGTTGCTACTTTCTCAGTGAGTGGTTTGTTAAAGCTATAGACTATAGTATTATGTGACATAAGTTCAGTTGGTAGAGCATCTGTCTATCAATCTGAAGGTCCTCGGTTAATTTGTGAATGGAAATGTTTTTATCTATCATTTGTTTGAATTGGCTTGAGTTTTTTGTCTAAAATTATGTTCACACAGTCAGACATACTTATTACCAGTAATAAGTCACTTACTGACTTATGTCCGACCGTGTGAACACAACTTTTAAACTTAAAAGTTTAAAGCTGAATAATTCTTTGGTTAAATTGTGGGATAATCTTTTACGACGGGAGTTCATATTATTGGTTTTTTAGTGGGTTCCCTGTCTGACAGATCCAAACTTGTCCGACAGCGAATCCGCTAAAAAACTTACAAATTCTTTGGATTGTACTTCTATGTTTGCTTACTTTCATGTTTGGTTCTGTCTGTATTAGTGTTAGTTTGTTTTGATATTGCTTGTCATACAATGCATGGCAGGTTTTTGCTGTGTTTTGTTTTCGTATTATGCCTCCGTGGCTACTTCAAGCACACCAGTACGAGTTTGAGTGTCAATTTTACAATTCTAGTATTGAGACTCGGGTACAGGATATGTAGTGAATATTGTTGTTTCAGGCAAAAAAATAATATGTCTCAATTGCTTGCAAAGATTTTGAAATCAAATGCGGAATGTGGTTCTCTCCCTCTTCTTTTCCCCTAACTCAAAAGTCAAAATAAGTTTTAAAAGCTCAAAACTTTCATTCTTATACAAGTATTGACATATTTTCACTAATTTAATCACACAATTATTCCAATAAAATGCTTTTGACACATTTTTGGCAGATATGTTTGTAAAAAATGGGACAAATTTAAATTGGAAAATATCTCTGAGACCAATGCGCACCAATTATGTACGACAGCTTTAAGACACACTTTTTCTTTGCCTCATATATAGCAGTTTAGGTGGGCATTACTGGTGATATCTCATAGGATAACATCAATATAATTATATAAGTTCATATGAACACCCAACATCTCAGCAAACATAAAACGTTTTCAAAGAAAATTTTAGCAAAGTTAGAAAAGGTTGCTCCAAAAAATGTCTGGGTATATAAAATGTATAAAATGTTTTAAAATAAAATTTAACAAATATTTTTGAAAACTTGCTATTTGGTGACAAAATGTTTGCAAAAATATTTTACAATAATATTCTGATGTTTTACAATTTTTGGTGTGTTTTTTCTATAATAAATTTAAAACATTTTTGTGTTTGCTGGGATATATCTTATGTGATTGTTACCACGTGTTGCATGAGATAAGTATATGAAATAACAAAATACTGAACCAATATATAGACACAAATTGATGAAATTTAATAAGTGATTGATAAGATGTGTCAATTATTTTTAGAGATAGCATATGTATGACATTATGTTTTAAATACCTGTATATTGAAGTTGGCTTTAATTCAATACTAAATGATGGTATTTATTACTGCTGACATTGTAATTATTGTTGTTTAAACAAAACTAATTGACCAAGTCTGCTTCATTTATTGCCAATTTGTCGCCAAAATAGCTCATATAATGGAATTATTCATTTTGGGATCATCATATATTTTTGAGATGTTTGAGGTTAAAAATTTTTGCTATATATAGTATGTTGTGATTAATTTTTAAACACCAAGCCAAATTGATAAAGTCTGCCACTCCAGTGCTGAATGTTAAAGAGTTATAGGATTTGTTTACAATTAGGGTTGACATTTAAGCATCTAGGTTAATATTCTGATTAGAAGCAGGGCTGACATGCCTAATTTTAAAGCCACTCTCAAATTGTTTATACCTGATTGCCTCATGTCAAAAAGTACACAAATAATAAGATAATAATAATAAACTTTTACTTGGTTCACAAAGTATGAGTGACCTTTTTAAAGTTGGACTTAAGAATAAGAAAACAGAAAAATGAAAACAAACAAATATAGTAAACTCAAATATGACACATCAGAACAGAAAGTACATTGGGTTGTCAAAGTTGGCTTATATCGAATCTGCTTGCAAAAGATAAACAAAAATAACTCACAGAGTATGTTATCATTACATTGTCAAAAAGTGCAGCAATAATACCCAGTGGGCACACCTGATGTTGAAATCAGGTTGCAATTTCAACATCGAAATCAATTTCAATGTTGAAACCGTCGACGTCGTATTTGCAAATGGACTTCAACCTGACTTCAACCTCCTTAATTTTTGCATTGAAATTTCAACCTGATTTCAACTAACCTCTACCTTGAAATCAGGTTAGGTTGTATTTGTTTTAATGTCTCTCTTTAATTGTTTAATAATATATCAAACACAACTTGAATTTGAAAGCCTAATTAATTTTTCACCTAAAATCTCAATAATTTGTCAGAGTTAAAAAAAAATTGTTATACAATTTGTTATTCCTGATATTTGGTGCAAATCATATCAAAAGTGCACCAGTTAAAAGAGGATCATGACAGTCAGCCCCCAACTTTACCTCATCAAAACTTAGATTTTTATATCGGAATAAAGATCATATTTTTTGTCCTTACCCCAATAAAATGTAATGCCCAAGATATGTTTCATTTAAAAGGTGAACAAAAATGTGCTATTACCACCACCACCAGAAGTATAAATATACTAATTCTATGGCACAATCTTATACACATTTTTTTGCTTCTAAAATCCTGACCACAAAAGTTGAACACAGATTAATTTAATGGTAGACCATAATGCAAGATGGAAAACGTAATATGAAACAATCTGATTACCTGCCTTTAAAAGCACAGCCCTGGTCCTATCCTCCTCTCCAAGGTGTGCAACCCAGGAGAAATGCAAATCATAGCATCAAATAATGGATGTCATTACTTTTGAGATATCAACAGCCAACTGGCCAATATATATAGTTTGTTCGGCTTGAAATTGACCAAATAATGGGACTCATAATATTGTGTATTGATATAGAATGGCTTGCACACACTTGGGCGCAGCACTTTGTGTGTTATGTTTCACCGGTGCATGCTTATGTGAATGTATTTATGCAAGCATAAGTTTGGACTTAATTTACATGTGAAGTAACAAGAACCGATCAATGTTCGCCAATTATAAGCAGAACAAACTAGAGATAATGGATTTAGACTAAAAATTCAATGTATTATGCAAGTAAACATGTTTTCGGCGATGAACATTGCTTGAGGAGTAATTAACTGCATGTTCTCAAAACATGTTGAGTGCGATGGTTATCGGAGTGTGAAAATATCAGGAGGCGGAAATGGCACAAAATGGCCTCTTTCTTTGCATACAACTAAATAAGATATTATCAACTAAACAGATATTATCAGTATTTGTTTAAAGACATTGTATCTATAATTCATGCCTGTCCAGGGTGTGTTCTTTAGGTACTAGATTTCAAAGTAAAGAAGAGAGTCACTCATTCATTCATTCATTATACTTGTGAAAATTGTGACCCAAAGAAGTAAAATGAGATGGAGTTAGAAAATGTTATTTTTGTTTAAACGAGGACGGTTTAGAAAATGTTATTTCTGTTTAAATTTTGGCTTGACATGAAATCAGGATTTTATCTGTAAATATATCTGATGGGGAGAGACAAGAGGATATGCTGAAGATAGCTTTATTCATTATTGCTTTACTGGAGACATCACAACACAGCAATCTGTCTATCTACTGAAGATAAAAGTATTACTGGTATCTACTGAAGATAGCAAATATTACTATTACTTATGATATAAATTAATATTGCTATTCTGAATTAAGTGTGGTGGTATTACTATCTAAGATAGCACTTGGATAACACCAATATTGGATAATTTTATCCGTTTTGGGGGAAATGGGAGGGGGGCAAGACAAGCTTTGTTCCAAATATGAAGATGAGTGGCAGAGTATCCAAATTTTGGCAAGATGCCTGACTTTTTCAGAAGATATAGGCGTATATTTTGTCCAGCGTCACAATTTTGAACTTGTCCTACTTGCATGGGTTTTAGTCTTCAAGTTGTGAAAAGTTCTAAAAAGGTTACTGGTGAAGCTTCTGTTTAAAGCACTTTTTAGAAGATATTTATCGATGAAAGAACCCATCCAGACGTAGATTAAGACGCTCCATTGTTTTATTAATTGACTGGGAGATATTCTGGGGCTGTATAATGCAATTTGTACCAAATGAGTCTGGAAGTCATGCATATTCAATTTCAGGTTTTCAATCTCATTTGATTTGTTTACTTCAGAACCTGCGTTCTTAGCTGATGCAACCATTGAGGCAAATTAGATGATAGCCTTAGGTGGCAAATTTTGAGGAGCAATTGGTGGAAAATTAAAGGTTTAACAGAAGTGCAAAATACAGGATTGTTTTCCGTATACCATTCAGATTACAGTGATAAATCTCTAAGCCGATTTTATCATCCCTGTAAACAGGTAAAGTTGGAAACTGTATTTTTGGGTACTTTTCTATCAGGTAAATGATTTATTTCATATTAGATTTGGAGTTGGTCAGCAACCAAGTTTTGTTTGGGAGAACTTTGCTGCTTGCCATTTTTTACTCAAACTGTTACTTTCTTTTCATCTATTATAATAATTATTTTGTAAATAATTTGTGACCATATTACATAAGCCCCAATATGCACATTTAGCATGATTTTTAAATTGGATACCTAGCAATCAGCCTGGAGACAAAACATGCTTCCTCACATGATTGAAGATGTGTAACAACATACACATCGTGCTTTGAGCTAAACCATCATCACAGCCAAGTTAATCAAATTAATGTAATATTTCATCCAGTTGTGAAGTCAAGAGTTGATAATGACCCCTACATTAAGATCCATACCATGCTCATCTACCAGGACACAGTTCTTTAAGGGGGGTCGGTCTTTTGTGCGTAATTATAGAGGGCCAGGATTCACTCTATCATTATAAAAAAATATTTAAAGAAATCAAAGAGCCCTAGGAATAAAAATTGTAGTGTAATTCACGCCAGATACAATTTCTTTTAATGACAAAAATGAATTTTTGTAATCGATCAAAAACCAAACGTTTTATACAAATTTTGAATTTAGCCTGAATCCGTAAATATGGCACCTCTCGCCTTTTTCAGGGCAAAGCTGTTTTTACCATTATGCAACGAATCATTGTTGAAGGTATTTCACATACATGTCTAAAACACTCTAGAGAAAGAATTTTGCCATATACTGCTGAAATATCTTTTGTTGATTTGAATGATAGTGTCTTAACGTCAGTAAATTTTAAGGTCAAATTTCTAAAATCAAAACAAAACATTGCGACGCAGATATTCCCCGACTTATGCAATTTCATCATCGTATCAGTGTCTTTATTATTTGTTTGAGCCCTTTTCCAAATGTTCGTGCTATTTATACATAAAATGACCAATCTATCTATACAAAATGCGTCATTTTAATGTAAACAAAAGGCTAAAGATAGCATTATGAGATTTATCTTTTATTATCACACTCTTCTGTTCATCTGCCTCCGTGGCAGAGCGGTAAAGACCGGGACTGATAATCAACGACGCGTGGAATCGTTGGTTCGAGTCCCCTCGAAGCCTGTGGGAACTTTTCTTTTCTTCGAAATTCATGATCGCATTCCGAAATGAGTCACTTGTCGCTAAATCGTGGATCGTATCCTTAATGCTCTGCATGCTAGCCATATAGGCTTCAACATAAAAAAGTCAGAGTTTTTAGGTATATTTTCTCAAAATATCTAGAGCTATCATAAGAACCACTGAACCAATACCAGGCTTGTTTGTACTCATTTTAATGCATTTTTCATGCTGATTCCGAATATGGTCATGAAAATGTACAATTCTGAAGTTTTTTAATTTTTCAAAAAAAATTGAAACTTTTCGTTTGCAATTGACACCCAAGTGGAGGGTTAACCATGTTAACCTCACTATGCTTGTACACTGAAGGGATGACCTTTTGTTCCACAACTCATGATCCACAACTTGAGGTTAAATTTTGAGCTCTGAATGTTGAATGTCGGTGACTGAACTCTGCCAATGGGAGTGAGTCTATTTTTGGTATCCATGTAGCGCTAGCAGGCACGGCTGTTACAGACAACATATTCTATTGGCACTATTTAGTATACAATATGATACCTTGATTTATGAGTTACACAGTTGCATCACTCAGCTTGATCCAATCTAGTGGCATTGACCGGAACTTGGAGGAGCTTTGTGTCAATGCTAGGTGGGAATTCACAACTTGAGGATGTTTATAGGTGTTTGACTGTTGTAAAATTTTAATTTGGTTGTCAGTATAAGGCACTAAAATTATATGATAAACAACAAGTACAAGACCCTGCAATGCCACCATTATTCTGAGCTAGCTTGGAAGTTCTCTTGAGCAAAGAACTAACTGCAGCTGTCCTGCACCGATAATATAGAGAGCTGATTCTGGCTGTGAAATTTTATTGTGGTTTATCTAGGGTGTTTGCTTCCTATAGCTGTTAGTCCCTAATTTTGTTGTTGAATGGTTTATAGCAAATGTGGAGCCTCAGTGGTCAACGGCAATTTGAAAAATGTACAGAAACCTTTTGGATTTAGTTTAATGCAAATGACTAAAGGTTAGGGTGTTTTGTTTGGGTTTTTTTATCAGAAAATGGATAAGATGACTTTGAATCAATGTGCATAGAATTCTGGATGAATGCCCGTGTAACCTGTATGAAACTGGGGGAGCTGATCCTGGTTGCGAAGGTTATTTGTGGAATGTCTAGGGTGTGCGCTCTTGAAGCAGCAAAGTCCCTGAATTATTGTTAAATGGTTTATGGAATGATGTTGGGCCGTAGTGGTCAGCGATAACCAGTGTGCTGAGGCTTGTGGATCAATATCTAGGCATTGTGCCTGTGTGTAGCGCACTATAAATCATTGCACTTTTTAAAAGCTTCATTAGTATTCAAATTACATAGTCACATCCTATTCATTATGCAAATGGTTTTAAGAAAATCCAAACCAATTTAAACACAGCTAATTCACACATGCTGTACCTACCAATAACACTTGTTACATGCAGTAGTAATTAATTCCAAATTAAAAGCCAATAATCTAGATGACTGAGGTGAGAGAGTTGTGAACAATAGCGTCTGGTGAGAAGTCAATAACGTCTACGTAATTATTATGTATATTTTATGATACCGGTGACGTCTTCAGTTGGGGTGGATGAACTTTTAGATGTACTTTTAAAGAATGCGGGAAAATAATTGCTATAGTTTGGGCCTGTTTATGTTTATTTATATGTGTGCTTGCAAATCTGCATTGCTATCTACTGAAGATAGGCAAAATAGGTGCGTGACAATGCTGCTATCTACTGAAGATAGCATACCGGCATTGTTATCTACTGAAGATAGCACAATATTATTACTTTTACTGAAGATAACATATTGTTATCTACTGAAGATAGGATAGCACAACATTATATGCTCTGTCTACTGAAGACAACATAACATTGTTACTGTCTACTGAAGATAGCACAACATTGTACTCTTATTGATGATTTCATTCAGGCTTTGAGTTTAAAAAAATTGAGGAGTGTGATAAATAGCACTCCTCGAACTTGTGCGGAGTGTGATTTTGTGAATGAGGAGTGTGATTATGCTTAAAAGTGATGTAAGCGTTAAGATTAAGGAGTGTGATAAATCGCTCATCAAAACTCTTCATAATCATTTAAGGAGTGCTGAGGAGTGTGATCGCACTTGCACTCCTCAAAACTTAAAGCCGGCACATTGTTATCTACTTCAGGAGCACACCAGTAATAATATCTACTGAAGATAGGACAATATTATTACTCTCTACTGAAGATTTAACACAATGTGTGTGCTGAAGATAGGATAGCACAACATTACTATCTACTGAAGATAGCACATCATTGTTATCTGCTGAAGATAGCTTTAGTCATTATTGCTTTACTATAAACAGCACAACACAGCAATGTGTCTATCCACTGAAGATAAAAGTATTACTGATATCTGAAGATAGCAAATATTACTATGTAGTGATGATAGCAAATATGGCTATTCAGAATAAAGTGTGGCGGTATTGATATCTACTGAAGATAGCACTGTGGTTATTACTTTTCTACTTTCTACTGGAGACTATGTTTGCTATCTTCTGAAGATAGCAAACATTTCTAAAATCGTTGTCTACTGTTGTCTCTGTCTGAGTTACCACAAATTGCTATATAATACAGGGGTGCGATTTGTCTGGATTTCTGGATTTTTAATATTTCCCCCTAGAGTTTTTTAATGCTTAAAAAAAAGGGTAAAAAATGTTTGAATGGCAATTTGGTGCTTCAGGGAAGTGAGTTTTTCATGCAATGTGTATATTAATGCTTTGAATTGTAATGCATTTTCCCTGGACCCCACTAGTGGCCAGTAAGCGGGCCCCAGACCCCTGTGAGTCGCAATTTGTCCGTAATGTTTTCATAGTAACCAAGTGGTTTCAGGATCGTTTTTGAAATCCTCAATCACACCCGTGTTTGTATACTTTCAGTAAAGGACATTTTGTTTTGACCTCCCATCCGTGATTTTCAATCATATTGCTCCAAGCATTAATTTGTTTTAAAATCACAAGTCCAGTCCCACTGCACAGCAATAACATCGGCAATTATATAATGGCTTTGCTGGTAATTTGTTGTAAACATAAAAGAGGACTTGTGGTCATATGGCCATAGTTTTGTAGACATGGACTATGGCTATTCAGTGTTGCCAAAACTCTTCACTACTAAGGTGTGGCTCAAAACTGAGAACTTTGGCAATTTTACATGAATCCAGCAAAGTAACCACAACAGATCTTTTTAAAATGTTGTCAAAATGTTGTTGTAAACTGCTTTTTAAGTTTTTGTCAACACTTTTAGCATTATTTTAAAATTGTTTTGTTGCAGATTTTCAAAATGTTGTCAATGTGTTATGAAATATTGTCTAAATGTTGTAAACTGCTTTTGAAGTCTTTTGTCAACACTTTTAGCATTATACTAAAATTGTGTGGTTGCATATTTTCATAATTTTGTCAAAGTATTATGAAATAGTTGTATAACCGGACATTTTCTGGTAACCTTTGTCGGCCCTTTAAAAAAGTTATAAAACACTTTGCAGGGTATTGACCAATCAGGTCATAGAATGCATTGTTTATGCTTTTTTCAGAAAGATTAAAAACCCATTAAAAATCTATCTGGCTCATCTGTCACAAGCCAGTACAAGTGATCTTAAAGCAGCCCAATTGGGTGGCTAATTGACAGCATTGGCAACACTCCTGCTATTACCAAGAGACAGCCCAATTTGTAGTGTGATGATTGGAATGCTTTAAGGCATTGCGTAATGTGATTTAGAATTTGAGGTACCACTTAAAGCGACAAGATTTCAAAAATCTATTCAGAAATAAATTTACTTCCTTTCTGTCAAATACCTGAAAACAATTTAAAACAAATTATGAATGGTTTTATGCAATTGTAACAATAGTGATAGGGAATCTTGAGTAATGATAGCAATTGGTCTGATAAAAAAAGGGAATCTTTCCAAACTTAAATTTTTCAAAATTTTAAGTTTTAAAAACCTTCTTACATATTGGTTAATGCTGCGTGCTAGCCATGGGCTTCAACATAAGAAGGCCAAGTTTTGAGATATGTTCTGAAAATATCAAGAGCTATCTTAAAAACCACTGAACTAATCCTATGCTTGTTTGTACTCATTTCAATGCATTTTTCATCCTGATTGCAAATATGGTCAAGAAAATTTACAATATTGTGAAATTTTGTAAATTTTGTTAAAATGTGAAACTTGTCGTCTGCATTCGACACCCGCATGGAGAGAGTTAAGAGTCAGTGACACATGAAGAGACAGACAAAGGGAGGAAGAATGATAGACAGGCAAAGAATGGGACAGTCAAAGACAGACAAATACAGCCAGGAGATGGTTAAAAAGAAAAGAGAAGACACAGCAAACAATATTATAGCATTATGGGTTACCACAATGGATACTTTGTTTTCAGAAAAATACATACTGTATTTCCTCAAATAGTCGCCCTCCCTCAAATAAACGCCCCACCACTTTTATCAACCAAGATGTTTCAAAAAATGCCGATATTTCCATGCTATCTTATGTAGTAAGCTTACCAAGTTGCTCACATGGTCGATAATAGCGTCAATCATCATCAAAAATCTGCGTCAGAAACCCGGAAGTGAACCAAAAGTCAGTGTTTCTAGTTCATAGTTCGTCATTTTAGCGTGAGTTTTAAGCTTACCTAATGATTTTAACAGGAATTATCGTTCTAAAAATTACCTCTAATAAACGCCCCCATTTGGAAAATGCAACGCCCCCCGGGCGTTTATTCGAGAAAAACGGTACAAAATCTATGTATTTTATATCATCTTAAAAAGGGTTGTCACATAAACATTTGTATTTTTTGTACTTTTCTTTAGGGGAGTGGCATTTTATGGCACAATCTATATTGTTTATGTATTTGGGGAGGTGTTGATTTAAAAAGGCTCAAAGTGGATGGTCCATATGTTTGACAACAGATTTTATTTCACTAAGCTATAGGCCTACATGCAGCAAACTTTTCTTTCTTTTTACCATATTAATCATAGTGACTCAACTAAATAGTCATCTCAATTGAGAGATATACTGCCTATAATAGGTGATGAGAAAAGTGTATTGAGTAGGAAGAAATAAAATGCTGCAATTAAATGTAAATGTCAATATCCTACTGGAAAAACATGGGGGAGTAGTTCATGGTTGAAGTCTAAACAATATTACTGTGGATTTGTGGGGAAGAAGATTTAACAACCGTAGCTGCTGGGTATTATGTACTTACATCATGTCTTGGAAATGCTTAAGGTTGGTTGGGCTCAGAAATTACAAGTTCCTATTGAAAATTTACCATCCACTATGGACCACAATGGCCTCACCCCAATGGCATAGTTCAATAACCCCAATTAAACAACTGTATTGCAAAATTTGACCTCAAGTTACAGAGTATGAGTTTTTGCCCCCAAAGTTTCAAAGGTCATTCAATGAATGTACAAATGTATTGAGGTTAAAGAACTGTGCCCTGATGGATGAGCATGTTGTGGATCCTAGTGTCTTGGAAGTGCTCAAGGTTGGTTGGGCTCGGAAATTACAAGTTCTTATTGAAAATTTACCATCTCATGTGATAGAAGATGTGGTAACATGAAAAGGAATGGTGAGAGGAGAGAGAAAAGAACTGTGGGAGAGACACAAAAGGGCAGATTTGTTACGCAATTTGAACGAGAGTCAAGACCTGATTTTTTTGTTGTTGAAAGAAATCTGTGTAGAATTAATGAAACTTATACTTTACTTTTAAAGTTAAGTTTTCTCATGACTTTGACTTGGAATAAAGTTTGGAATGAAGATGAAGCATTGAGACGAGGCTAAGTCAAGGGCATCCATATTTGATCTGACCATCCTGAAAATGTTATGTAATGGACTTGGATGAAACTTATGAAGTGTTGGTTTGACTATGTCTAAAAGGATCACGTTTCGCTGTTGATCCTAACTTTCTTATTTGCATTACAGTTTTAACTTTCTTGATTCTGGAAAGGCAGATTTTTTGGCAGGGCTAATTTTTTGTGCATTGCCAATTTTGAACTGTTTCCATTGTTTTGAAATTTTTTATTCTATAAGTTTCTCACAATGACCTATACACAAAACAAAAAATATTTTCACTTGGTTATTTTCGCGATAGCAGATTGTATTAGCAAAATACACGAAAATAAATATAGTGCAAAGTATTTCAATCAAATTAGAGGGGAAATTTTCAAACTTAAAAGTTATTATTGAAAAGTGACAAAACAGGATAGCCTAAACGTTTAAAGAATTAAATGCATTGTTGCAGTACTGGAGAACCAATAGCCTTAGCATAAAAGAATCAAATGTATTGTCGCAGTTCGGGAGAAATTAAATCTGGAATTAGTAGCATGTAATTGGAATCGGACACCAAGAAATGGAATTGCTACCCGGTAAAGGTGGAATTGTCTATAGAAATACGCAATTGGTTTCTGCAAATAAACCAATCATGCATTCTTGTGGCTCGCAATTGCCATTGGAACAGACTATTCCAGTTAAAATCCACATCCCCTATGGAAGACATGACCGTAATCTTCCACACAGGTGGTGTGAATTTCAAATGGAGTTACCTGAATGGATGACTCTGTTTGAAATCTACACCCCCTTGTGTGGGAGATTAAGGTAATTTCTTCCATAGGGGGTGTATGGATTTCAACTGGAAGAGCCCATTGCGTCACTAGAATCAGTGATTTGTTTAAAATTCTCCGGTTGAATAAACATAGGAGGCAATACCACTGCAGCCTGTTATCTACTCATGTTGTGTGTCTATTTTTGCACATGTTTGATAGATCCAATGTGGTGAACCATATGCATAGGATGACATGTACAGGGCTTGCAAAATCTCACAACAGGACTGTATTTTTAAGCTTACTGGTGTTACATTTTTCATTGCTTAACATGCAGCTATATAGATCACTTGACATCATTGTTTATCAACAATGGTGAGGGACTGGTCTATCGATATGCTTGAACGAACCGCTACACTGCAAGTGCCCTGAGTAAACTACGATACGTATGCACATTGCAGGGCAAAGAACGATGGAAATTACCATATTTCGAGTCACATGCAAAGTAGTCTGTCTATACATCCTGATATGCTTAAGATATGCTGAAACTTATATTAGTTGATTTTGTCCGATTTTGTCCTATTTCAAACAAATAGGGCAACTTGCCCCACCAACCAAAATCCTCTATTTTAAAATATACATATTAGTTTATTACCCATTTGCATGAGAGATGGTATTGTGCAATATGTCTGTTATCTTTGCAATCTTGCATCAGTAGTGCTTCATATTGATATTCATTAATGAAGATAGGCCTACGTACCCATCATTATGAACTTGACATCTGTAAAGGATCAGATATGCACATTAACTCTCATTATGAATGATAAGTCATGTGTTACATGAATGCATAATGCTCAAAATATCATTAACAGGTTGGTGTATATCAGAATGTTTTCATTTCATATTTGTGAAGATAGAGGCAAAGGAAAGGTAAACAAACTGGTTGGGGAAAGGGTGTTTTAAAAAAAGTTAATTTACTGAAACACGGAGCTGTAAAGTAATTATATTACAGTTTTAACTGATTGTATGGGAGTTCGCTTCAGACTGATATTATCACACAGCTAATAACTAGTGAACTATTTTTGTGCAAAATGTTATGAATATGGGGATAAAAGCTGTACATTTGCTTGTCCTTTTTTTATTTGCTGGTGATTTATGCAATGATCAAATGGAAGTTTTAGGCTCACCCATATTCTCTGCCTGACTGTTCCTATACCTTTTATGTCCCTTTCCTTTTATTATATTTCCTCCTCCTCCTCCTCCTCCTCCTCCTCCCCTCCTGCTTCTCCTCCTTCCACATTCTACTTTCTCCTCCTCCTCCTCCCATGCCCCTCCACCACCACCAGCTTCTCATCCTCCTCTTGTCCCTCCTCCTCTTAATTCGCTTTCTCCTCCTCCACTACCAACACCACCACCTTATCCCTTCCTCTTCCTCATCCTCCTTGCCTCATTCTCCTCCTCCTCCTTGTCCTCTGATCTGGCCTTATGCTACTACAAAATCCTATGATTATGCTTGTAAACATTAATTTCAGAGTCCATTACACAAGTTAATATCTTAGAAAGAAATTAATATAATGCCTTTCCATTGTGTGCTTAATTATCTATTGACTGGGATGACCCTTGGAAGCAAGAGCAAGTATCTATTAGCTCCTTATGTGTAGTGAAGGGGTTTATATGAAATATGAGGGGTGAATGCATGGAGTGTTTTGGAATCATTCTTTTAAGCGCTCCACAGACTCTGAGTATTGTACGTACAATATTGTATGCAACATATCTACGTTATTTTATCTATTACCATTCTATTTCCAGTAATGTTTAAGTTCTAACGAATGTTTGATGACGAAAAATCGATAATATGTTACATGTAATATCTAGTAGAAATATATTATCGATTTTACGTCATCAAACATTAGTTAGAACTTAAACATTACTGGAAATAGAATGGCAATAGATTAAACAACGTGAGATATGTTGCATACAATATTGTACGATACAATAAAAAGTCTGAATACTGCTTTAGAGTAACATAATGAATGCTGGCCTGGAAGGCACAACCCCAAATGAAACAAGAAAATACAAACATTGAAAATTGCCTCAATATGAACTTTGTGCCCTCCCCATTTCTTGAAATGAATAGGCCCTATACCAACACCAGCATGACTATTTTTGGAAGAGGTTCATTACACCCTCATTAGAGACTGGTCACTATTTGCGCTGGGTGAGAAATGGGGGATTTAAAAAAAATTGACACAAATTTGATTTGCCCCTTTGCTTCTATTTAAAAATTCTACATTCCTCCCTTATTTTATGAAATGTCTAACTTTAAAATATCACATTCCCCCTCTTTCCCAACAAAATAATTTAGAATTTTCCCCTCTTTCTCACAAAACAATTGTGCATTCCCCCCATAAATCCCCAACCCCCTGGTGCAAATAGTTACCGCTCCCTAGTGATGTTTATCTCAAGGTAGGCAGATAGTTCTTTCCCAAGAGTTTTAATTTTTCAATGAGGTCAAAAATTGTAGTCCTCCACTGCTAGATATTGAAATTAACTGCATTATTAACGAACTTAATTACACAATCTTGACTGCGGAAATAGGTGATTCTTTGTTATTGAGTACTTCTTAATTAAACCCTGATTATGTAATAATAGGATTGATTCCCTTAGGAAGGAGATGACGATTCATTAGGTTTCATTCATTAGGTTTCTTTTGCGACATAAAGTCTGTGTACACCCTGGGGTCTACAATTTGTGGTTATTTGGAGCTTTGTCTGGGGTCAGGTTCAAAATAATAATAATGAATAATTTGCTAATAAATTTCATCAGGCCAAAGGTGCATTTATCAGTACCAATTAAGGCTATTCCATTTAAATTCCACACAAGATTTTGGAAATATGTTCCACAGGGGGAGTATGAATTTTAAATGGAATTAGCACATGAGGCAGCTCCATTTGAATTTCATCCACCCTCTGTGAAAGATTTAACCTGGATCTTCCACAGAGGGAGTGTGAGTTCCCAATGGAGCTGCCTAATGTGCTAATTCCATTTAAAATTCATATTCCTCTTGTGGAACACTGAGACGAATATACCAAGGTATATTCGTCTCAGGTGGAAGATATTTCCAAAATCTTCCACAGGGGTAGTGTGGATTTCAACTGGAATAGCCCATTGTGGGTGCAGACATAATGCCTAGCATGCAGCCCAATTCCTATATGCCAAAACAAGAAACACACATTTATTTACATACAAGATAGAATCACCCAATCAAAGAACAAATTCATTTCTGAATGCTAAAAAGTCAGTAGTGACTTCATGATAATTTTTTGTAGTTGCCCAAAGTGGGAGTAAAGTTGTAATTCTGGCAACTCTACAACGAAATGCAATGTAAAATATAATCGTTAAGAGTCTCTGGTATACCAATATCTTCGCACATAATTTGATTTAATATCGGCAAGGATTTCATTTTTTTAAATTTATTAATGAATATTTATTGATCTGGGTCATGGAGATATGATTCATAGAAATTTAATTCATATTGGTCGCTGAGGGTATGATTATGTTTCAAATGATGAAATTGTATATTATAGTCTCATATGTTTTCTGGGTCATTTTCAAAAGATCTTTGTATAAAGCATAGATTTTTTGTATTTTAGTTTAGCCAAGAGTGAACATAATTACCGTCACCAGTCACTAGGATCCACAACATGCTCATCTACCAGGCGCAACGCACAGTTCTTTAACCCTAATACATTTGTACATTTATTGAATGACCTTTGACAATTTGGGTACAAAAACTCATACTCTGCAACTTGAGGTCAAATTTTGCACTATGATTGTTTAATTGAGGTTAATGAACTATGTCATTGGGATGAGGCCATTGTGGTCCATAGTGAATTATACATTGGTTCAGCTGCCTTACATCATAAAAAGCTCCGAGAGATAATGCATGTTGCATTTTAGCTAATGATGAATTGGTTTTTATAAGAAGCCAAATATAAGTGGTAACATTCCTGGCTCATTTTGCAGGTTTTAAAGGAGGGTGATTCAATGGTGTTTTGTATGGCATTTTCTACCTTAAGGCCCAGAGAAGATGTCTTACACTTCCCATAATGCATTTCTCCATTTCAATTTCCGGTACTGATTTGCTATCTAGTGCAAATGGGCCGATAGTGACGAAATATACCTTAATGAACAGAGCACATCCAGGTCTATCAAAATGTGTTATTTTCTTGACTATCAACCCATGTTTAACCAATCTATTCTCAAAATAAAAACAAAAAGGAACCTGTAGAAAATAATGGGAGTGTCATTTGTTGAAATGAGGACGGGTGATATTGCAAAGGTTGCTGGGAAGGGCAATATACCTTCTCTGCTTCAAGCTCATCATCAAAACAATCTGATTCCAGGTTTATGGTGGTGAGGCTATTGATCGGATCACCTACCCTTAAATTGAAAAATGATTGTTTGTATGCTACAGTTATGTGTGAGTTTTGTATCATGCAAGGAAATGGAAAGCTTGGTTTACCTGATTTATTTTACCATTAGAACTTCCAAAATCAAACAAATAATGAAATAAATGACTTCCCTGAACACCAAATACATAAATTTAATGGGTTAGGTTTTACAATAAGGCATTCCACCCACGAGGCTACTCTTTAGTCTGTGAGTATGCAATGTTCTTGAAATAATCGGAATGCCATTTAATAAACAGAAAAAGGGCAAAAAGGACAAATAAAACAGACTCAACAAACACTTTGAACTAAACAGAGGAAATGAACAAAATGAACAAATGGTATCTAAAATAGTTATTATACCGATCCTAAAAAGGCCTAAAAGGAATTGTTTGATTGGCGTAACATTAAAAAAAATTAGGGTAGGTAGGTAGGGATTTTTTTAACAGCAGTAAATTACGTTTGATAAAGGCCTTGGAACTTTTTTTTTTTTCCTCATTTGTTTTTTTAATAAAATTATTATTTTTTATTTTAAAAAAAAGAAAAAGAAAAAAAGTCAGGGTCAGGCCTGCTTGTAGGGCCGATCTGGTTATGCCAATCAAACTATTTTTTAGGCCTCAGAAGTTATCTTTCTCTTATTTTGTGAGCTGAATGTTTCCAGAGAATGGTTTGACATAATTATGATAATTAGGCTATTCCAGTTGAAATACATACACCCCTATGGACGCGATGACCTTAATCTCCCACACAGGGGCTGCACCTTTCAAATGGAGTCACTCATTCAGGTAACCCCATTTGAAATTCATGCACTCCATGTATGCAAGAATAAGGTCATGTCTTCAATAGGGGGTGTATGGATTTCAACTGGAATATCTGGTTGCAGGGACTCAAACATTGCGGGGGGTGTTAACATCTGGAAGAAGATTTAGCTACATACTAAGACAAAAATAAGAAAAGAATAAGACTGAAATAAATAAAAAAGTGACAAATGTTGTACAATTTTGAAAAAATGTGATCTGGTTTTCCACAGCAATCTGCAAATTTTTATTGAAAGCAAAAATGTGTGAAACTAGACAATAATAAATGATAATAGATTTTGTTTGATTATTCAGAAAGGAAAGCCATGAATAGGACACAAATTCTACATCTGTCTGAGCTGCAGAGATAACAGAATAATGTTGAATTAGGTTAACATATTCTTTTGATTTCAAGGAGCCTCTATGTTCTCACAATGTCCCTGTCATGAAACTTATGTATTTCACAAAGTTAGTGTCAGTACCAATTTGTCTGCTTTGTTTATTTGACACTTATGTGGATCACATCTACACATGGAACTTGTCTATTAATATTTTTCTTTTCTTACGCTGGATTCCCATCTGATTTTGTGCTCATATTGAAGTGGTGTGACTCATTTTAGAATTTGCACTTAAGTCGGATATTGCTTGGGTCCTCAACTTCTTTATAATGCTTTATGTCATCCACAGATATGAACTAGGGCCTATATAGTTTTGTGATTTGAAAATTATTACTTGGTATTCTAAGTCGGTATACATGTGAGATTTAATCTTTCCCTAGAGAAGTCCTTTTCAGAGGGCTGAGCTTTCGAAACTCTAGCGAGTACCATCTTCAGAGCCATAGTTTTGTATACAGTATTTATTTCATAGTTACACACTAAAAACTACGGGGTTATATTTTCCGTGGTCATTTTGAATTGACCACGTTTGGGGTTGTTTTGACCCTTCAAGGGGGTTGTACTGTTTTAATTTGACCACTTTCACGAGGTCATTTTAGCCATGACGAACGTGGTCAAAAACTTAGTGGTCATTTTGCCGATACCGTCGCGCATTGATATCAGTTTCAATCTTCCGCTTTGAAAATCTCAATTCATAAATGAGTTTAAACATGAGCTGCAATTAATGTTTGTTGATTAATAAATAAAACTAATTTTTGACCGAAGTTACCCAATTTGTCAACTTTATAATGACTTGCATTTGAACTATTTGCACACACGGTGTGCATTGGCTCACGTGGTCACATCAGCGCCATATTTGTTCTGATTGTGCAGCTCAGCGGATTGTTGTGTGTGCTTGTCTGCATGATGGAATATGAAAAGTTAGTTGATAAAAATTCCCTTTAAAAGGGAAAGCCAGCCTCAATGTAGAAGAGGTCTTGTAATTTAATAGTTTTGGTCAATGTGAAAGGCATTTTTAGGATCACGCTTACATCTACATGACAGTCCACCAAACCATCAACGATGAGAACATGCACACTGAAACAGCAGAAAACATTAATTCCTAATCTCATGTCAACTCTTTTAATTCATTACTCCAAATTGTTCTGGTCTGTTTGTTTATTTTGTTGTTGTTGTTGTTGTTGTTGTTTTGTTTTTTTTGTCTTTTCAGCTTTTTACCCACGATATCTCAATTTCCAATTTAGTAATACCAGAACTTACTGAACTCAATATCTTCGCTTAGGAATGTCCGATTTCACTGCTTTCGATATACCACTTCACAAATACACTGCCGGTTTGAGTTAACTTACATGTACATTTTATTTTAAAATAACTTAATTAATTCGCAATGTATAGTTTAAGCCTACTATATTATAATAGATAGTGGCCAGCACATTTATAAAGGACTGGTTACTCACTACAATCTTCACTCTTAAACTGTGTTTTTCTGAATGTGCTGATCATGTTGATTGCTAGTCGGAAACTCCTGCTTGAAGCTATGGACATGGCATCTTACATACTCCATTCTATAACAGTCTGCCTATAGTGCCTTGTGTGTTTTCTCCGGGTTTCTCTTCAATCATTTTGTTGAATGTAATTTTATGAATCAAATAGTTATGTGTCATTTTATTTATAATAAAGAAGTTATTAAATTAATAAAGTAAGACAATTTATTTATCTATAAGTGCATGTCAAATGGGGTACATTGTTCAATACTATAGGCCTACATGCATAAATTATGCCCATATTATAGCTAGGCCCTAAAAACTTTATTTTGCATCGGATTTTTCCGTTGAAAAGACAAAACTGATGTTTATGATAGCAACCATTTCATCAATAACATTTTGAGTCATTTTTATCCATAAAACGACACAGGATATGATAGATAACTACTTTCACATCAATATGGTCCATATGATCACATATTGTTGAGAATCTGTGATATGATCCGGGGATATGATGAAGATTTTGATTCTATAGATCTGTTATCAACATGATATCACGCTGTTCAGTGGTCAAGGAGTAAGGACCCCGGTCAAGGACACTGATATGACATCATAGGTGATGTCAGATTTTCTTCTGCTGACCATATGATGCTATATATGAACTATTATTGTTACATTTAGGCCTATACCTGACTTTTAAAGTCATAATTAGTTCAAACATAACTTTGGTAATACTCACTGCGTTTTAGATTCGTTGAAACGGCAAAACATACTTACTTTTCCTTACAAATCGAATTAAAATATTTAAAAAAAAATTCAACCACAAAAAGTTTTAAACAAAAGTCATTCCAATACCAATAAAAATAATCTCTTGAGCAAACTGACCCCATCCCAGAAATAGGTACCAGCCCGATGGGCTGGCGAAAAGTGAGACTGCAAGGATGCATATAGACCCTTGTCTATGCACGCAAATTCATTCCAATTTCATGCTGTCGTGGCTGGTGTTTTGGCTGCAGTTGTTATAAGCTTATATCATGTAAGCTTATAATACGTGAACTGTCATAGGCGATGACTGACTGTGTGTGAGTGTGATACACAGATGCATTTTGCAGTTTGCTGTTTATGTAATGCTTTCTCTGTGCAGAAACACACTTATGTCCTGGTGGGACCAGCATGACCATAGGCCTACTAAAAAATCCAAACAACCCCTAAATGTGGTTATTGAGTAACCCTATAAAACAACCCTTTCAAATGGGTCATTTCATTTGACCCGAAATGAGGTCATTAAGTAACCCAATAAGGCAACCCTTTTGAAGGGGTCATTTCATTTGACCCGAAATGTGGTAATATTTTGACCCCAATGGGGTTACTATTTGACCCAAATACGTAGTCATTGCAATGACCCGACCAATGGGGTCAAAATGACCCCGTTAGTGGTATGGTGTTTAGTTGATAACTATGCTGGGGTCAAAAATGACCCCGTTTGGGTAATTTTTTGACCCCGTAGTTTTAAGTGTGTACAGAATTGATGATTCTTTATTATACATTTGATATATGATGCTCTTTATAGTATACACTGAAAAGACAAAATCACAGTAAAAAGTTATTTGAACATATTTGAAAGAAACTGAAAACATATGACGAATGTTGCACAATTTTGAAGTGTGCTCTTATTTTTCCACAGCAAGCTGCAAGTTTTGATTGAAAGCTAAAATGTTCGAAAATAGAAAATATTGTATTGTATTAGCCTATAAAGATTTTGTTAGATTATGCAAAAAGGAAAGCCATGAATAGACAAGAATTTTGAATCTCTCTGAGCTGAGGAGATAACAAAATAATGTTGAATTAGGTTAACATATTCTTTTGATTTCAAGGAGCCTCTATGTTCTCACAATGTCCCTGTCATGAAACTTATGTATTTTACAAAGTTAGTGTCAGTCAGGGGCGGCGCCACGGGGGGGGCAAGGGGGGCAATTGCCCCCCTATGATTTTCAAAAAAGAGGTAAAAGGAAGGAAAAAGAGAAAGAGACAAGAAGGAGAGAGAAAAGGGAGGGGAGAAAAAGAGAGGAGGGAGAAGAAGAAAAGGAGCAATTCCCTCCCTGGCCATGGTTAGGAGGAAACTCCCCCTTCGGACATCTTGCCTCTTGTGGAATGCTGACCTACGCGGTTTTAAAGTTGTTGGTTTTATATTTTGGGCCCATATTCGCAAATTTTCCCCATAAAAGTCACATGGCCTCTCTTGCCTTCTCCCAACTACTTTTGCTCGCTACACTGCATGAATGGGCGAATTTTGTCCCTTTTCTGACTGAAAAAGCATAAAACTGGTTTTTCCTCGCACGCTTCATAAAGTGGACCTTTTCGACTTTTAGTGATCATCGGGCGACTACCTCCCGCCTATGCTCTTGATTGCGGCTTTCAACTTGAAATATTTCCAACCTCAAGATCCCCCCATTCATATCATTATATCGTGCCAATTTATTAAAAAACCCGGCATATCATATACAAATTGTGTACCTGACTTAACATATAGGCTACACCCCGCGTTGCGACCAGAGGCGGCGTAGTTCCGACCCGGGTTGTGGGATATAGGCCCCAATATTTTGATAGGGTAGATGGTCCATACAATCATTCCACAATGTTGACGCCTGTGTTTCTGACCAAAGCAACCTCATATTTGGTCATTTTGGCCTAAAAAGTGCCAAATTTTTTCACGCTTCGCGCGACTTTATTTACCGTTTCCACCATATTTCACTTCGTGCACATTTGTACCATGAACTTATTTTGTTGCCAAAAGGTGCTGGATTTACTAATTGAGTAGGTCCATGCCTAATACCAGCGGGCTGAAAGTCAGACACGTGAATGAAATCCATAAAAATATGCGGTTGGAAAATAATTAAATAACCCTAAAAAGGGTGAAAATGGTGCATCAAATGGCTTCATTTGTGCTTTCATTTTGAAAATTTTCTAAATTCTGAGGGGGCACATCCCCCTCAGACATTTTCTGCGCGTCGGCATAAGCTTGACGGCAACGCTTTCGGCGCTGCATACTAATTTTTCAAAATTGTTTTGCCCCCCCCCTATCAAAATACCCTGGCGCCGCCCCTGGTGTCAGTACCAATTTGTCTGCTTTGTTTATTTGACACTTATGTGGATCACATATACACAAGGAACTTGTCTGTTAATAATTTTCTTTTTTTACTCTCGGTTCCCATCTGATTTGTGTTCACATTGAAGTGGTCTGACTAATTTTACAATTTGCAGTCAAGTCGGAAATTGCTGGGGTCCTTGTCTTCTTTACTATGCTTTATGTCACATACAGGTATAGTTTAAGTTACCCCTATATCTGTACTATTCTGGTACAGTCCAACCTCTTGTAAGCCTAAAAAATTGTTTGATTGGCGTAACATAGAAAAAAAAATTAGGGTAGGTCGGTCGGCAATTTTTTTTCTTTCTTCTTTACACACAGAAAATTGCCTCACTATGCAGTATTGCTGTGTTTAGAAACCTTATCAAAATCAGTTGGTTTCAGAGAATTTGTGAAAAAAATGTGTCATCAGTTACATGTTTCTAATATGTAATCTTTCTGTTTTGTTTCTTTTCATGCGCTTGCTTTATCACCTGGTGCAACTTGAAATATTGAATGTGTCAATACTTATAGGTAAGTTGTATGTGTATTTTGAACCTGAGGTGTATAAGGCATTTCTTGTCTTATTTCTCTCTTTCTTTCATTCTTTCTTTCTTTCTTTCTTTCTTTCTTTCTTTCTTTCTTTCTTTCTTTCTTTCTTTTTCTTTCTTTCTTTCTTTCTTTCTTTCTTTCTTTCTTTCTTTCTTTCTCTTTTTATTTCTTTCTTCCTTTTTTGCTAGTTTCTTTCTGGCTTTTTTCCTTTCTGTGTATGATTCTTTCTTTCTTTCTTTTTTGCTAGTTTCTTTCTGACCCTTTTCCCTTCTTTCTGTGTATGATTCTTTCTTTTTTGCTAGTTTCTTTTTGGCTTTTTTCCTTCTTTCTGTGTATGATTCTTTCGTTCTTTCTTTCTTTCTTTCTTTCTTTCTTTCTTTCTTTCTTTCTTTCTTTCTTTCTTTCTTTCTTTCTTTCTTCACTCTTTCATTCTTCCTTTCTTTTTTCCCTCCTTTCCTTTTTCTGCAATACTTATTCCTATTTAAAGGTTTGTGACATAAACAATGATAACAAGCATTGTTTTCTACTTTATAATGTAAAAACAGATGAAAGCTTTATCTTGAGTTTCCTAACAGCAAAAGAAAACACAATGAATCTAAAATAACCTGCCATGAACCTAGAATAGTAGGTGCCTTAAAAGCATCTTCTGACGTCATTTGCATCTATTTTTGTCAGAAAGCTATCAGTGCATAAGAATCCCTTCTTTTAACTTCTCAAATCAATGCATTTCTATAGTAGGTTTCTGTAGCCAATATTGGTTCCGATTACATCACTATCAGATAAATATATAAGTCTTCGCAAATCTTATAAATCGCCTACAGGCATTTATATGATTCTCCCAAGGGGAATTCATCTATTCATATTTTTTTGTGGGCGAGGTCAAGGTTTTTGGGGTTTTGTTCAAAAAAATCACTCAGACAATTAAAGATAGATGTAAACAAATCCATTTCAAGGATTATACCATTTTATATCACAAGACTTTAAGAACGGGCTATTCTGTTTGATATCCATACGCCCCCTATGGAAGACATGGCCTTAATCTCCCACACAGGGGGTGTAGATTTTAAATGGAGTCACCCATTCAGGTAACCCCATTTGAAATTCACACTCCCTGTGTTGGATATTAAGGTCTTGTTTTTCATATGGGGTGTATGGAATTTAACTGTAATATTGCAATATATGTTTATTTTCTGCAATTTGTGCTTAATTGGATAGGAAGGAAGTAATGGTAAATAGTGGTCAAGGATATGAATGGCAAAAATAGCCGATACAATATGTAACTTAAAATTAATTTAATAAATAGGTACAAGGGCTGAAGACATGCAGTAATCATCATAACGCAAGTTAGAGCTGTCAACAATATTAAGAAATATTGTACATGAATAATATTTAGAACTAGGAAAGGAAGCTTTTCTTCTTGAAATGATGCAGAATTTTGCACCATTTTATATACTCAGCCAATATAAACACAAGTTAGAGCTGTCAACAATATTAAGAAATATTGTACATGAATAATATTTAGGAATATGAAAAGAAGCTTTTCTTTTTGAAATGGTGCAGAATTTTGCACCATTTTATATACTCAGCCAATATAAACACAAGTTAGAGCTGTCAACAATATTAAGAAATATTGTACATGAATAATATTTAGGAATAGGAAAAGAAGCTTTTTTCTTTTTTGAAATGGTGCAAAATTTTGCACCATTTTACTTACCCAGCCAAAATATTATGAAAGCTTGTACATGAATAATATTTAGGAATAGGAAAAGAAGCTTTTTTTTTTAATGGTGCAAAATTTTGCACCATTTTATATACTCGGCTAAGATATAGGCTGAGGTTGGAATTCCGAAAGGTGGTTTAACTTAAGCCGGTGCTAACTTAAACCTGGGTCTAACTAGTCCCGGCTTAAGCCTAAACCTAGGTTTAAGGTATTTTACGATTCGAAAGCTCGGACTAGTTAGACCTGGGTTTAAACCTAGGTTTAAACTTAGACCTGGTTTCAGTAGCCGCATAGTACTAACTGTGGTGTATACTATTATGCATATTACACGAACTTTGTGCATGGGTATGATGTTTCAATTTATTTAAAAGGCTATAATAGGCATTTGCGTGGGAAATTGTGAATAAACAGCAGGTAGTAGGGCCTAGAGTTGTTAACTTTTTCATGTTTCTGAGTTTATTGATGAAAATGGTTTTTATTTTTAAACCAAATACGGAGATCTATAATCCACGTATAAGTTCAGTCTTATTTTACTATGATTTCCCCAAGTTTTTTTAACAACACTCACGTTGCATCATTGTAGGCCTAACAGTGATTAAGCTAAAATGGTATTTTCTAAAATACCGGTGCAATAATTATGAAGCCTGGGGAAGGTAATATAAAATAGGGGTGGGTGGGTTGTTTTGGCAAGCCAAAGAAGAGCAAGCATATTTTACCCAGCTATTTTTGCACACATTTATGTGGCACCTTTTAATAAAACGCTCTAAAAGAAGCTAAAAGAGGCTTATCCGACAGAGTATGAAAACGTTCTTTCCGTTTTTCACATGATCAATATGCTCGAATTTGCATATTGGGTTCCCACAAATTTGACACGGTGTGACGCAAAAGTTTTGGCAGGCCAAGGGGGGGCGAGACATGCAATTTTAGCAGGGCGAGAGGGGCAAGCAATTTTGTCAGGCTGAGAGGGGCATTCAAAGTGGCACGCTGTTTGGAAATTTCCGTAAGGTTAGGATTGGGCGGGCCTACGGAATACCCTCCGCGCTGTAGGTTTATTTCGTTCGTTACATCATGACTATCGAGGAGGCATCACATGTTTCTCTCTTTTACGGACAGCGCGGTGGGTAGGCCTATATAATTGAAGATGCCTGGTGTATCCTATTGCAGGCATAAAATAGCTATAATTTAGATTTAAAATATTAAAACAAAACACTGACCTATTTATTATAATACAAAGTGCAAACTGTGTAGCATATTTATTTTATTATATTAATGTTAAACATGATACATTATCCATCACTTCAAATAGTGAGGAAGTAATTTTTAACCACCTTAGTACATTAAATAAAACTAGAAATGAATGAATACGTTTCAAGTAGCATAGAGGTTTGTTGTTTATTTATTTATTAAAATTATGTCAGGCCTATACTGTCATGTCATGTCATGGGCGTCAATCCGTTCTGAAAATGGAGGAGTGGCACGGATGTGAAAAGATATGTCAGCGCCGCACATATGAGAGAGATATGCCCCTTCAGAAGTTGAAAAAAACAACAAAATGAAGTCAAAATTTTGAAGTCATTTGGTGGACATTTTACATTATTTTTGGTTATTTTAGTGCAGATCTCAAAATGGCTATTATACTGTAGACTACCCGGTACCTTTTTGTACTTGCGTTAAATCGATAGGGGGCCTAATCACAACAAAAAAACAATAAAAAAAACAACAACAACCAAACAAACAAACTTGTACATTTTTGATTTAGTTACCAAAATGCGAAGGGGGCATAGGCCTTCTCGGACATTATGTCCCCTCCAGGATAGACGCCCATGCTGGTTTCATATAGGAAAGTATGGTGAAGACTAGTAGACCCTTACAGTAAAGCCACAATTTTTCCGTGTTACAAAATTTAAATTCCGTGTTTCAAATTGGACGATTCCGTGATTTTCCGTTTTACATTATAAAGCACTGAAAAGTGAATACAAGCATGTTTTTAAAAGTGTATTTTGTCTTATACATGTATAATTATATGTACCTTTTTACTGTAGTCTCCCCTCAACATCCCCATTAAAATTAAGCATCATCAATTGTCTTGTGTGTACTTCCGATAACTGTATCGGCCAGAAGATTGCATCGTGAGGCCTAGAATAAATGCTAGAATGGATTGTTTAATGGTTGATTATTGCTAAATTATCACTTTTATTTGTTTTCCTTTGTAAATCAACACAAAAGTTAGACATTTTACACAGATATAAAAAATTTGTGGCATTTTCCAATTTCCGTGAGCAAACCCGAATTCCGTGAATTTTTCTGATTTTCCGTATCACGGAGAAATCATAGCTTTACCTTACAGTGTTCTAAGGACATGTTTAAAATTATTAATACCTTTCTAAGACTTAATAATAATTACTATAGTGTGTGAAACAAAAAAAAAAAAAAACTTGTCTTCATTTCCATTGAGTAGTATACACAAACTAGTATTCCGGAGTAATAAATATCGATACCAAAAGTCTCATATGTTTTCATGTTTGTGTTACACTATTAGGCTTAAAGGCCTATAACATTCAGCAAGGTAAAAATTTTCATGTTAAAAACACTTGTGGTTGTACTGCTCATCGATTCTGTAGTCCAGTGGATCTCAGCTGGGGATCGCCGTTACTTCATCATGTAGGAGATTGTTCTGTAGTGAAAGAAAGAAAAAAATAATATTTGTAAAATATGAATTAGACCTATATCCAAATCTTGCCCCCCCCTCCACACACTCTCAATTTTGAGATTTTGGCATGTGAAGAAAATTTATAATTTTCTCATAATTGCTGTTGTCTGTTGAGATGTTTCTTTTACTAGGCCTGGTATCATATTCATGAACAAAAAGTACATAAAGATTTGTACGAAGTCTAATTTAAATTTATGCATTCTAATTTTTGGAAAAAGCATGATTTATTCTTTTAATCAATCATTTCAAAAGTAACACACAAAAAGTAAAAATTGGAGCAAAATTGTGGCATATACTCAAGATTTTGAATGCTTAAACATGTTCCAAGTCTTTGATTTTTGTGACTCGATTGTCAGAAAAATATGTCGAAAATGCATGTTATCACATAATTCTGCCCTATGCCCCTAAATGGTACAGACCGGTATTAAGGCTAGGGCCTAGGATGTTCCACTACCAAGCTTGAACTTGAAGCCTGGCCTATTATTTACATAGACAAAATCCTACATCTTGAAGAACATAGGCCCACGGAAATTATCTGTCTATAGTGGGTACCGGTACTGATACAGTTTTTGCCTAGGCTACCATGGCTACAGCCCATGATAGCCTAAGCCCTAGGCTAGCCAGCTATGACCATCATGACCAGGCCAGGGCCGCCTGATGGGGTAGGCCCACATTTAATTCTGTGGGTAGGCCTAAATGTTTTACTATCGGCTTCTAACACCACAACATCACTCTACCGTGAGTAACTCCTGAGTCCTTCAACCATCTTCATTTCAAGCCGTTTCATTTCAAGCTGGAACTCATTGGGAAAAAGCCCGGACTTCCATAAGGGAACATTGAAAAAGCTTTGTCCGAGCTTCGTTTGCTGATAAAAATCCACAAAGCCTCGGCTAGGCTATTCTCATATGCACGGTATTTACATGTAATTTGTTAAGCCTAACCTAATTGATTCCTAAGCTTGACTAAAACAATACCACAGCCTAAAATCGTCACTAATAATGAGTGAAGATTTACATATATAGGGGCTTTTAAGTGGTAAAACAGTAGGCCTATTAATATGTCACGAACAAGCCGACGTTTCTTACCTTCACTGTCATGACGCGGCCCTATGCTATTGCACTGTGCCGTGAGTACCGGGTATCGGTATGACTGTCACTGCCGTGTATTGCGCTGTCACTGCCGTGTCCATGATTGCAGCTGTGTACAAGCTTGGCCGATCATCTCCGCTTTTAAACTCTGGTTACAATTCTCACAACTCTTCTCTATTCATTATGGAACATGATCCTTTTATTATGACTTCCAAAAATTGGTTCTGTGGCACATTTTTCCAGTTGCAAATACCACGAAGTGCAGTGGTCCGTTCCGTAACAAGCAGGCCTCCGTGGTTGGCATGCAGACAAATGCACTTAAACCTGGACTTAAACCTACCCCCTGCCAGGTTTAAGTTAGACCCGGCTTTTGCGACTTTAGTACTCAGCTTTAGACCCAGGTTTAACTTAAACCAGCTACGGAAACGCAACTTTGGTTTAAACCTAGGTTTAAACCTAGGTTTAGCTAAACCTAGGTTTAAACCACCTTTCGGAATCCCAGCCTGAGAGTAAAATACCTATTTTAGTCTCAGATATAGGTTGCTACTAATAAGTTGTGACAGCACAAACACATTTGTAGTTTATTGAATACACGTAAAGCAAACATGGTCTTAAATCTCCCGTTTGAACATGGGTAAGTGCGATAAACGACATACCATAATCCGTAAAATGTCAGATGCCACAAAAACACTTTAGAACAAAATAATTGTCACTCAATTGAAGATATCCCTCCAGGACTTGTCATTCAGATTTCAACAACCCTTCCAAAGTTGAAAATTGATAGCTTTTCCTATCTATTAATTTGTATTAATGCTGATAAATTTTAGGTTCTAGTATGTTCTTGATCATTATGCTAGATGCAAAGTGTTAATGCCTTGCTTGAATAGCAAACATTGATCAAAGCTTATTATTTGAAGCTTTATCTTAAAAATTTTGACCTTTCATATACATTTCTTCCCCAAAAGACCTATATAATTTATTTTACTTAGACAGGACTGTTAAATATCAAAAATTTAAAAAATATTAAATTTTAATAATTTGTTATAAAATTTGTATTATATTGCGAATTTCAAAAAAAAAAATCAAAATTATTTGATACCAACAGGACATTCCTCATATTTAAAATGCAATTCCATAAGTCTGATGTGCTCTCATGGCCCACAAAAATACTGTCGAAACATTCATACCAGTGCCCTTAAAACGGAAGATGCTTTTTGTAGCTTTGTATTTGTACTATACATGGAAATGAACGGTGCAAGCTGGTAACAGCAACTAGGTAAGGTCAATAAGCGTGTTATGTAACTTACACGGTCATGTGATAGAGGTGCCAGCTGATGTTTGATTATGATGCGATCAATATTCATGGAATTCATGTCAGCTGATAAAAGTAGACTTAAAAATAAATGTGAATGTAAGTTTATAAGGATGAGTGTGGTAAGTGTTACTTAGGCCAGAAGAAATCAAAGGTTTGTCTTAGAAATAAATATTGGTCAAAAAGCTATGTGCTATGCAGTTTTTTCCTTAATTTTATGGGTTTTTTTAATTTGTGAAAAAAAGAAATGCACTCTGGGGGGTTTTATTTATTATTGTATTTTTGGCCCACTTTTTTTTTTCTTTTTTCTTTTTTGCCTCTTCGTATCCATACTGTTTATTTTTTAACTTCTGTGTGCCCAGTCTGTGTGACAACCAAAAAAAAAGCTCATTGTGTAGGGCTATCCGGCAAATCCAATTTTACTTACATATGTGTGTGGGTCTCTGAGACAAACCTTTTGGCCTTATTAGAATTTGCATACTTTTAGGGTGTAAAAGTGTAAAGTGTGCTGAGGCTTGTGGATCAACGTCTTGGAGTTGTGCCTGTGCATAGCACACTATAAATCGCTTCGCTTTTTTTTTTAAAGAGATGAAAGTACATGAAATGGGTCATACAAACAGAAACTGCTACAAGAATATGAGTGCTGCTATATATGATGAAAATTTTGAAAATTGCAAAAAAGAAAAATTCTGCAGCCTGGCTCCCAGAATAACTCTACCAAATGGTGCAATGCGTCAAAATGAGCTTAATTTTGTGATGAATAGGCCCAAAATAGAAACATATTGCAACTGTTGGTCAATTTCGTCCTAATATTTCAAGCCGGGGGAAACTTGCCTGTCTCCCTTTCCCCCAGTCGGTACACTAACTGAGCAATCCAGCAAGTGAAACCATTTTATTTTGATATCCTGATTGATGACTTTTATATTGTGGTGACGGAAGAACACAAAAATGTATTAACGCTTGTGTATTTGAACAAATAGCTGTAGACATTAAGCAAATTTGCGTGTCTGGTATGGCTAATTTGTGTGAATCTTCCTTGAATGTCTACCATCTGTCCATACCATGTGCAACATTTTGCATCTAAGTAAAGGGCATACTTTGTCGGTTGCGGCACACACCTTTTTTAACCACCATAAAACCTATTAAATAGGACCTTTTTTATAAAACGTTGCGTAATTCCACAATCACATACAGAAAAAATATTAGCACACTTTGACTGCAATTTGGTAAATTGATGTCCCCTCTCCCAATTCAATGTTGGACAAAGCCATCATGTTGTTGGCAGGTCCATGAGGTCTGTGAGATCCGTCAACATTGAAAGATGGAGACTGGGGAAGGGTGGGATACATACAGGGAAGTCTGTGTAGGCATGGAAAAAATGGGGAATTCAGGAATCTCATTCCTGGGAAATTTAGTAATCTGGAGGCAAATTACGCTTTTTTATTTTTTATATGTTGGAGGGAAATTTGCCTACATTCCTGGGAAATGAACATTTTTTCCAGGCCAGAGTCTGTGCTCACTCCTAGAATCTGTGCTGTGCTTCACATATGTGATGCGATCAAGCAAAATCAGTCGGAACTCACAAATATTGATTTTGAGATATAGCCAAGGGAAATGTTCCCTTTTGTTTCCTCTTGTTTTGGAAACTCTTTAATCGCTCATATCTTTGGAACTGGTTGTTCAATTTCAATTGAGATTTCTGCAAAATGCAGCTTTGTAAATGCTTTTTACCATACTATAAGAAACTGAAAATTTAATATTTCCGAGTTCCGACTGATTTTGCTTGACCGCATCACATATATTACATGCAAGTTTCACTCGTCTCTCCAATTTTGATAGGTAAGGGCACACATTGGTTGTATAGTACAAATGTACCAACTATTTTTTTCCATGATTGTAGATTGATATTTGCCTTGTCTGGATGACAGTTTTGTGTCAGTAATTATAAGCCTGTTACACCTTGCAATTAGCAATTATATCAGCACCTGTCCGACCTGTTCGGACTGTCTGGTGTGGCAGGGATAGCTATA
This sequence comes from Amphiura filiformis, assembly GCF_039555335.1. Taxonomy (NCBI): domain Eukaryota; kingdom Metazoa; phylum Echinodermata; class Ophiuroidea; order Amphilepidida; family Amphiuridae; genus Amphiura; species Amphiura filiformis. The sequence continues at coordinate 42,447,516 of NC_092634.1, forward strand.
TATTATTTGGAATGATATAACATTAATTACATTATGATAATGTATCTTTTAATGATGTTTAGAAATGGTGAGAGTGTTAATACTCTACATGCTGGCCATAGGCTTCAACATAAATAGTAAAAGTTTTTAGATATTTTCTCAAAATATCAAGAGCTATCTTAAGAACCACTGAACCAATACTGGGCTTGTTGTTCTCATTTTTAATACATTTTTCCATGCTGATTCCAAATATGGTCATGAAAGTGTACAATTCTGAAATTTTTTAATTAAAAAAAATTGAAATTTGTTGTCTGCATTCGACACCCATGTGGAGAGTTTGATATCGTTTTTCTCATCTTATACCCTTAGGGTGTCAAAGGCAGATAGAAGACTCTCCCTAATATAAGATCATAAATCATAAGACCATAGCCATATTTCTGAAAACAGTATGAAATTGTGCAAAAAGAGCAAAATTAATTTATAGCGACTAAAGATTCATGTAACATATAAAAAATTCTAATGCAAAAATAACATTATTAATGTATTTACTAAATTACATCATAGCCCCTGGATCTATGATTACCGAATCATGTAATATAACCTTGAACTAATCAAAACCCAATTTAAATTACGTAGTTGGTGTACATCCATGATGATTGCCATGGCAACTCAACCATGAAAACATTGTATTAATGTCACTGTTATTATGGTTTAATTTCGATTTTAAACATGTAACGTGAAAATGCAATAAATATCACCGTACAGTGCAGTCAGTAATCAGTTTTAAATTTCCGTAATTGTAATTGAAATAGAAATTCTGTTTGGATAATGTCTATTTGGATAATGAAAATTAATTACATGGATTGTTTAATATTGCGTGAACTTACATAATGCAATATGCAGGGAAATTTTTGCCAGTTTTTTAAATATTTTTTTAAATATTGAATTTAAAATAATAGTTTTAATAACTGAACTGAAGAAAAAATATACCGTAGAATTCCGTCTAGAAGCATATATGCCTCTAAACGAGGGTTTTTTTTAACGAAAGATATGAAAGGCCAATACCCTTCTCAAAAACATTGCAATAGATTGGTCTTACAAATATACATGTTTGTACAGCCGCCTTTATCAGTAATATAGTTGTTCAAACTCCAAATAACGTTTTTGTTGAGTGTCTGCCTCTTGTCTCTTGTGTCAAAAAAACCTCGTTTAGAGGCATATATATGCTTGTAGACGGAATTTTACGGTATGTCTCATATATTATGTAGCGCTAACTGGACTGAAGCGATCTTTGCCTTTAGCCCAACTGAAAAACTGACCCTACTGACCAATTTATTTGGATATTTTGCAAAAGCTGAATGCCTTAAGTGATATGGTCAATGATGCAGAAGCTTCAGTGACTTTCTTCAATGCTGACCATTAGTCTGGGACATTTCTCATAATTCTGTACAATCTGTATGCCTGTAGTGACCGGTGGTCTGGCCAGGTGACCTCTCTTAATTTAAACAATCTGGTTATCTGTGACAACCTGAATGCCCTGAGATATACCTTATTAATTACAAATATTCTCTGTAAAAAAAACCAGTAGTGTAGATTCTAACATGGACTTGGCTTGAACAACTATCTTCAGTAGATAGCATGGTCTGAGCATTGGGCTATTGCAGCTGAAAAGCTTTTAAGCTTTAAAAATCTCTCACACACGGGATGTAGACTATAAATGGAGCCAGGGAACCCCATTGGAAATTCACGCGCTCTTTGTGGAAGATTAAGGTTGTGTCTTCCATAGGGGTTGTATGGATTTCAACTGGAATAGCCCATCGTATATGCATTATCAGAATCCTCATAAATAATGAGACATTCAGAGATCCGTCATTCCCAAACTACATTATTCCCACCCATGTCAATTAGCTTCAATTATTTTGCACTTTCAGAATAGTAACCAACCCCTACAAGGAATAAGCTAGACACTACATTTTCATGTCAAGAGAGCCCAATCTCAATTTTTTTTTTATGCCCAGGCAAATCCAGTAGGGCATGCAATCTCCAACACGGACCTTTCAGTTTCTTCATGCTTTGTCGATATTTCTGGAAAATGGTTTCAGGGTATTTCCTGGATTTATTAACCATTTTTAAGTGACTTCAAGAATTTTACAGATTTTTTGAGATCCTCACTGGATCGCTGAGAAACCCTCATTGCATCATGCTAATTTCTGCCCAGAATTGAGGACATTCACCTACATATCTTTGATTCTAGAAGCAAAATTGTATTATTATTGTTAATGGTCCATTGAGTTTTTAGAGGTTAATGACTGCACATTACTGTGACATTAATGATAGCTACACAATTGCTCTTGAACTGGAGAGTTGGACTATTCCAGTTGAAATCCATACACCCCCTCTGGAAGACATGACCTTAATCTCCCACACAGAGAGTGTGAATTTCAAATGGGGTTACCTGAATGGATGACTCTATTTGAAATAAACACAACATGTGTGGAAGATTAAGGTCATTTCTTCCACAGGGGTATATGGTTTCAACTGGAATATCCCATTCAAATTGTCTGTCAGCAAAATGGTTAGACTCTTCACAATATAAAGAAAGTAATTGATGCTTATTATGCAATGTTTTATTGTAACATTTTCATACAAAATTGATAAGTATTTCTTTGCTATAAAATGTTAGCCTCTCAGATATATCCCCTTTTAATTTTGAGCAAAACAACTTTACGTCACAAATGTCAGGTACGACGGTTCCTGCGTTTTATTCAAAATCTCGGATTTTGACAAAACGACAGCATCTAAAGTCATAATTTTTGCAGGGTATGTTGGTTTAATAAAGTACAATTTAATCGTGTAAAAAAAGAATTTTAAAAATATTGAGGGCGTCCTCCTCAACAAATGTTGCAATATGGCTTTAAATATGTTGGTTAAAGCATATTGTGGCTTTAAAAATACAATGAGTTAACATGGTACATAAGAAAAGCATTCAATTTTAATTCATGCCAAACCTACCATTTGATTAATATTAGAAAAATCTGTTCTGATAATTTGGAAGAAAAAAAAAAAGATGTGGATCTTTTTACCTTTTTGATGGCAAAATACTTATATAACCTTGCCCTGATTTTGACATATCCATATTGCAGCTAGGGTAGCTATCTGCTATTGATTTTCAGTAATACATAGTATATATATGTGCTGGGTCCATTAGTTTCCAGCCCAAGATTAATCAGTCGATAATTGGAACGGGGAGAGGCTTATATGCTTAAGGTGGCACTATGTAATAGGTCAGTATTAAAGGTTTATGATGTAATGTGTGTTTTCTTTTCATAATAGGCTATGCCGTTTAAAATCCACGTCTCCCTAGATTTCAAATGGAATTACCCATTTAAGTATCCCCTTCTAAAATCTACTCCTTGTGTGGAAGATTAAGGTCATGTCTTCCATATGGGGTGTATGGATTTCAACTGGAATAGCCTGTTACACAGTAAGAGTGAAAGGTAACATATAGGCCTAGATCTCATAGAGATGCTATAAGAATATCAAAATGTGCACATTCCAATGATACAGAACCATAACTTTGAAGTTAACGAAGATACAAAACAAAAACAGAGATAAATTTGACTTGCTAAAATGTAGCAACATACATGTTATATTAAGGCCAAAAAAAAAATTGTTGTGTTGCCCTCAACCGCCCGACCCTAAATCCTGGAAAATCAGGGGAGCAATTTTTATTATTTTTTTTTTTGAATGATGATTTTTACAGATTTGTTCAAAAAATCAAAGTTTTTCACTTTAAGTTAATATTTTATTGAGAGACTAGTCTTTAATTGATGTCTAACAGGTATCCAGAAGTCAAAATTGACAAATGTCTCCTAATTGAAGAAGTATTATTTAATATTTGAGGAGATTTTAAAAAACTGAAGGTTTAAAAAAAAAAAAAAAAAAAAAAAAAACTAAATCCGACCGTCCTACCCAACTTTCCCATTTTCCCACTTGAGGGCAACACAACAATAATTTTTTTTTGGCCTAATTGATTGTGAGACATGTGTACCAAAAATCTTGTGATTTATCAAAAATCAGGAAACTTCCCTTAAAAAACGTATTATGTTGATATATTTTATTTTGAATAATGTCAAGAAGCGACGCAATCAGAAACAGCTGCAGGAGCTGGTGACTGGAGCGTAACCTTAATGCATAAAAGATATAGATGATTATTTTCTTTGCCAACATGATAGTGTTAATATTCATGTAGCGTATGTATCTAGGTAACTGAATACTGTAATCTTACCTGTGATTTCATTATGTAGTCCTACTTCTTAATGATTCAACCACATTGAGGGATTTAGACAGATAGTTACATAGGTTCATGATATTAAAGCTATAGTTTTGTGTGGAAAACCTGTCAGAGGGGATGTTTCAAAACAATGGGTGACAATTGTGCCATTGTAGAACCATCGGTTAACCACATTCTTTGGTGGTTCTAAACAATGTAACCCATACCCAATTGCCAGTTTTACCACGGTGCCATCTTTCGACCGGCGGCGGTTGCAATGATATAGAAGCAATCATTGTAATATGTGTTCTGGGTTAATTTTGACTTGAATACAAAATATGCCAAAAATAGACTATTGTAAATTATTATCTACTCTGCCATTATTACTTAAATAAGATGGAACAAAATAGTTGTATGTTTGTGCAGTACATAGCATACAGTAGCTGCATGCTATCTACTGTAGATAGCACATATGGCTCCACAGTGGTATTTTACTCCCAGTTGTGCTTTCTTTGATAAGTTGCATGCTTTCTGCTACAGATTATATTATATATAGCTGTGTGCTATCTATACTGCAGATAGCACACAGTATATGTGTTTGATTTTGCACAGAAGATAACACTTTAATTTGTATGCTATTTTACAGTAAATAGCATGCAAATACTACTTTCAACTTCTGCATGTCACCTACTGTAGATAACACACCATGATATCCTACTACCATTTTACTACCAGGTGTGCTATCTTATGAAGATAGCTAAACAATCTTGTCACTCTTCAGCAGTGTCTACACACAGCGCTGTCTTTAGTAGATAGCAACCTGTGTTTTGTCATCATGATTATGTTGTAAGCACCACCAGTGAATTTCAGAATGAATTATCAGCAATCGGAGGATGATGTGTGTATTTGCAGTGCTGGCGGTACACCGTATACTCTAAGACTTAATTCCCATATTGGGTTATTCCAGTTGAAATCCATAGACCCTATATGGAAGACATGACCTTAATCTCCCACATAGGGAGTGTGAATTTCAAATGGGGTTACCAGAGTGGGTGACTCCATTTGAAGTCTATACCCCCTGTGTGGTCATGTCTTCCATAAGGGGTGTATGGATTTCATCTGGAATATCACATTTAAGGGAAGTCAGTTGGTGACTGACTTTCACTTTTTCCAGTTAAGATGATAATTTTCAGTTAAATCTCCAAAGCAACCATTAATATTGTAGCCCTTTCTCATACATTTACCAAACTATATAATTTATGAACTGCTTGATATAGGCCAGGCAAGGAGTGCTAATACTTCAAAGTTGCCGGGAAATAGACAAGATCTCATTAATCACGCAATCGCTAATCGCTATCTATAATGATGAGTCATTGATTGAAGAGTGCTAAATTTAAGATATGAAAATTGTATATATCGCAGCTGGTCAAACTATGTTATTAAAATCAGTACACTGGTAAAACACTGTGGAAAGAACATTATCAAGACTGAGCGAAATTTACCATGCTTGAAACAGGTGATTGGAATTGACATGATTTTTGATCTGTGGTATAATTGGTCTTTACAGAGAAATATACAGCGATATACCAGTTTTCAGGTAATTGCCCGATTTCCTACTTTTTGCTACTCCAAATTTCCATACTTTTTCAGCCCGTTTTGAGGCTTTATAGCCCAAATGCGCGCACTTTTTTAGGCTTCTCCTGATAAGTCACTTCAGGCCACTGGCATCCCTGATTTATATACAACTACATTTTATTTTTGCTCTTTCAATGCAAGTAATAATATGCTTTTACTTCTGTAATGTTTGATCTCTAATATTGAAAAATTCTTAATTTAATGATTTAAATTTATAATTGCGTTTCATTATGCATTTAGCACTAAAAAGTATTAAAATGCAATTATACTATCTATTTTTATCTTTTCAATTCAGCCTTAGCACTTTAATCATGTACTTTTAAGCCTTTTCAAGGTCATTTGTTTTAACTGCATTTGTTATCTCTTTGCAGTTAGTTCTCAATACTACTGTCTTATTAGTATTTTTTTCCCAGTTCCCAGTACTTTTTTTGCTTCTTTTTTTTTCACTCCTGTTTTTTCCAGAGATGAATAAAACTATTCACTATTCGTCTCAGGTTTTTTTTGTCTGCAGAAAACTTTTACATGTAATTTTAAATTAACGATTTGGTACTTCAGTTTGTATAGAAAACAGGCACACTTGTTAAAAATGTGCCAGTGTGCAGTGCATGGTTCTTCTTTCCCCTGCAAACCTGTACTCATTTAAAAGCTATATATTATACATGTATAAAAAAAAAAGCCCCACCCAAAAAAAGTGGGGAGGGAGACGATGTGATTATCAGTGAGTAAATTTCAATTTGGAACACATTTTGCATTGTTTAAAAAACCATTTTAAACATAAAATTGCTGAAGGAAGTTTTAAGTTGATCAGTGCAGAATAACACATAATTCGGGATTTATTTTCACAGTCTCAAATAAGCCATAATAAAAGGAAGGATGGACTGTACTTTATCAAACCCCCAATGAGACAGGTGCCTTAATGCAATAATTGGGGGTTTAGAGCAAGAAAGGCCTTTCTGCAATGGCTGCCAAGTGTCATGTGTACAATATAGAATGCAGATATTATCAAATTGTCTATAGGGCAGCTATATTGCAGAAAGGCCTTTCTTGCTCCAAACCCTCGAAATGTGACCTGTTTCTGCAAAGCATGAAGGCAGACCTGAGCTTGATAAATGCCTTTAAAAGATACATACCATCAAAATGTGCGGAATGTTTTACATTTGATAGTCATTGGCTCTTGTTATTTTGTGATACCCACAGTGGCGGCAACATAAAGGGTTTTTTTTTTTTGGGTGGGAATGCAAAATGGGGGAAAAAGTGAATTTTTGGGAGCATAAATATTCACAAATTTTGCGCAAAAAGTGTTTCCATATTAACGTTTGTTTTCAGAGCATACCTGGACTTATTCTGATTCACAGCAAGGCCAGATAAGGAGGGATGGACTGTACTCTATCAAACCCCATGTGAGATTGACAGGTGTATTGATACAAGATATGATATATTGACAGGCAAAACTAGAAACCTGCTGCCCATCTGGATATCTCGGCCTCTTGCCATGAGTGTCATATTTATTTTATTGTTTTTATCAAACTGTGCAAAATGTCATTCATGGATTTTGAGTTAATATATTGTTGCACCACAGATATTTGACACAGTTGAGTTGAGCACAAGATGTTGTTTTATGTAAGGGTACACCCTGTCAGGCCGAAACACCATCCGTCCGAACCACCATCAGTCCAAAGTTTTAACCCTAAACCTAACCATTACACTAATCCTAACCCTAAAAATTCGGACTGACAGTGGTTCAGACTGACAGTGTTTCGGACTGAGGGGGAAACCCCTATGCCCAACATGCATATCATTAAAATATGATTTTTAAATATGTTTTTGAATATTACAGGATCATAATTTTTATGTTGTTATTTAGTCTCGGCTTTTTGCTACAATTACAATTGGCCAAGTTTTAGTTTTAGTGTATTATTATTATATAACATTTTTGTTAGCAAATTCTAGGGATCCCGATCAATATCACAAATTGCAGGGCTGTCAACTCTCACGCATTGGGCATGAGTCTCACACATTTGGTCATTTTCTCATGGTCTCATGCCAAGTTAGTATAAATAATCTCATGCCTAGGTAGCAAATCTCATGCAAGGAGTTTTCAAATGAGTAAAATCTCACGCATCGTCAAAAAATTTGTGGTCCCGAGCGCTGTGGCTCAAATAATCATGGGTCAAAATGAACAGTGTAGTCGCAGTCCCAGTACGCCTCTGTTCGACAGTGTCTCACGCCAAGCAATTCCAAAAAGTTGACAGCCCTGCAAATTGTTTTGATCAAATTAACAGGATGTTTCGGTTTATTGTGTAACACACGATGAAATAATAAACATAAGAATTTTCAGTAAAGTAGCCCACCACCTACACAAAATCTGTGAATGTATAAATCAAGAAAACGTTTATTTTGGTATGATTACACAGCATTGATGTCTTTAAGTCGTGTTCTTACACACATTGTAAACATTTATTCTAAGCGCTTCCTCTTCAGGATATCATGCATAACATTCTCTACGGATCACTAGTAGCAAATATGCATATGGAATAGATACGACAAAATTAATGTCTGAAAAGTGTGCTTACAAGAAATTGGCTATATTTAACATTTTTAAAATTTATATATGTATTTATTTATACGTAAAAAGAAGAAAATGTATAAATTTACTCCATACTGATTCACAACAGTGTTTTGTCCTTGCTTTAGATAAAGCGCTATAAATAATTTCATTTGAATCAAATGTTTTGTGGCTTAATGTCAAGAGCGGGGGTTATTATGTGTAAAATTATGGAATGACAAAAAACGCATTAAATTGGAATCACTATTTTAAAATCTTATAAGAAATTACTTTTTTTCGCCTGAAAAAAACCCTGTTAACACATTTTGGACAAGCTAAGGTAAACAATTGTCAAACTCTCTCCACATGGGTGTAGACTGCTGACGACAAGTTTTAAAAATTAAAATTGTTCATTTTCATGACCATATTTGGTATCATTATGAAAAATGCATTAAAATGAGTACAAACAAGCCTGGTTTTAGATCAGAGGCTCTTAAGATAGCTCTTGAAATTTTGAGAAATCTCAAAACTTGGACTTCTTATGTTGAAGGCTATTCAGTTTCGAAGTTACGTAATGTTAATATGTCAACGGGATCACGTGATTGAGTAATGAACCACGATCGAAACAATCGCCACACAAAGTATATGGCACTCAAAGGCATACCAAAATAGCGTGATCCGGTAACCAGGCCCGTTGCCAGGATTTATTGGGGGGGTGCTGATTTTGAAAAAGTGGACCTTTTTTTTCTTCAAAATTTGGACCTTTTTGGACTGGGAGCGGATTTGGACATTTTTGGACCAAAAGGCATAAAACCTCTATTTTTTCGGGCTCGCACGTTCGCAAATGGGACTTTTGGGTCAAAAAGGGGACTTTTGGACCTTTGGATTTAGAATTTAATGTGGGAATATTATGAGTTTATAATCATCCTAAATAATGAAGAGCACCATAGCATGGTTTGAAATTCAACTATTTGTTTGCGATTGACCGATAAAGTGATATGCTCATGAATATTTCTCAGGTGTAATAATATCCTACATTTTACCTCATTATTGGCGCTGTTTGATAGTAGTCAATCTTGCAGTAATTACTAATATTATTTTGATCATTTTTTGTGAAAGGATAACAAAATTGAAATTTGACAAAAATAATATATTATGGCTTTAATGGAAATTGCCAATTTAAAATCAGGTTTAACACAACCTTTGCATTGACCCAGCTAAATAAAATATTGCAAAGCGAAGACTTAACAATATTCTTTTCTTGTCAAAAAACTGTCAAATCCAGCCTAAAAGCACTCTTCAATTATATCTCTTCAAAGTTATTATTAACCATTTCAACTGCCCACGTAGTAATGGGTTTAGGAAAGTGTACTTTCTTTCCCATTTTATATATTGTTTTCAAGTGACCGATGGGAGACCATTAGAGCACAATGTGACAGAATTGAATTGTCAGGTGGGGTTAAAACAGCTAATATTGTCACTGAGATTAGCGCATTGGGACGTGATGTAACTTTAATTCTCGCTGCGTTCATCTTGCTATTTTTTGAAAATTCTGAAGTATTCGTAACATTTGTAAATTTTGTGCTGCAAGTAGTATTTTTTAATAGCATGGACACTACATTTATCATTCGATACAAACATGCCTACTATTAGTACAAAATTTCTTGGTAGATTTTTAGTAAAACTGTAACTTATCCTGCTCCACATGGGTGTCGACTGCAGACGACAAGTTTCAAATTTTAAAAAATTCAAAAACATTCAGAATTGTACATTTTCATGACCATATTTGGAATCAGCAAGAAAAATGCATCAAAATGAGTACAAACAAGCCCATTTTTGGTTCAGTATATCTTGCGATAGTTATTGATATTTTGAGAAAATATCTCAAAACTTGGGACTTTTTATGTTGAAGCCATGCAGCATGCAAAGCATTAAGATTTGGTCACAGTCCGTCTTTAAGCAATATAAGGTCTCCAGCCTTGTTAGCATATCCTCTTAGATTTTAAGCTTCTTTGACAGAAGTCCTGGAGAAACACAACTTGTGCCTAGATGATCAATACTAAGACTTATTTTGGTCAATTTAATTGAAAAATTGTCCAGTCCTCCCTCCCTGAATAAGATGAGCTTTGCAGGTCAGTACTGTTCATTTGCAAAAATTGCAAAAGCTTTAAATTTTTTGCATTTTTAAATTGCTGTAATTATACGGTAAACTGTGCATTAATCAGGTTAATGAGTTTACACTTAGACTTCTCCGTAGTCCACTTGCCAATTGTGCACTACTCTGGCTATTACATTTAAGCTTAAAACTCTGATTTAATTAATGAGTGCACAATTGATAGATTTTCACAACTGATCTTTTCAGTCACCGTGACGCCCTCTGTTTGTTAGCTTCCCAAGTGGACTACTGACTTTGCCTTGAGAGTTAGGCCAATTTCTGGCCTAACTAAAATTGGTGATGATGTAATGCATCTTTAAAAATGAATCTGGCTTGTGATTGGTCGCCCAGATCTCGTTATTGTTTTAATCCTCCCGCCGCGTACTGGTACCATTATAACTATACATGGTACACAACTATCTAGGGAATGCGGCGCTTTTGTGCTGGTGGATGAACGTATGCATCTAGCGCGTATTGTACCACCATGCTTAGTCTTGTGGTTAGATTTTATTGATAAACAAGTATGATTGAAAGTTCTGCTTAAAAGTGAAAGTCCATAGTCGGTTTTCCGGATAATAAACTGGCAGATTCTAAAATTAGAATTGTTCAGTATTGAAGTGTCATTATAATTATGCCATTATGATATGTTGCATTCAATAATATAAGCCTCACGTGAGGGCCTATACTTTACTTTTACTGTCACAAATATAATTATATAGCCTAGACTTTTTCATAACCATTTTATACTAGTATTTTGATGTAGGCCTACTAAATATCAGTATAATTTCGAGTTCAACTGAATGCGTTCATCATGATTAATAACATTTTTTTTTATTAAATATCGACTATGGCATAGTCTAGTTTACACTTGACTGCATGTATATGATCCCCATCTTGTTTTGATGCATTACCAAGACCCTGATTTTATTTCTCCATTGGTTATGTACCAGAATTAAGGGTTCATTCATATATTTTCATGACTGATAAGATGTAGTACCTGGTAAAAGTAACATAATTTTCTTCAATTGATTGCAGCAGAATTTGGATTTTATGAAGGATCAGGCAAAACAAAAGCTACACATTTTAAGTTATTTAAAGCTATAGTGTTTGCGGTGTTCCTGCCCAATTTCATGAGCTTCTTTGATGCATTGTCTGCATTATTTTGCATTGGAACATTTTACAGAAATTAGGTCAAACAGTATCAGATCGATCGTAGTGCCAGATTAAAAAAATTATAATTTTTCAAACTTTTCTTTATTACTTGATCAGTAATTCTAAATCAGAAAATCTTTTATTTTCCTTTAAAAATCAGATTCTTGCATTTTTAAAAGAAGCATTATAGGTGTGCCATTGTCAGGGCGTAACCAGACCTGACCTTCCGGGGCAAGATTGTAAAATTTCCCAATTTCTGAAAAAAAAATCGTAGTATTTATAAAGCGAGCAGCTTGCATAAAGCATTAAACTGGTGGGGTCCAGGGGCGGCCTTAGGGCCCTGGTGGGGTCCAGGGCAAAGCTCGGCGGGGTCAAGGGGCGGAGCCCCTGAAGCTCTGGTTTATGGCATATTAGAAGCTAAAAAATCAGTGTTTCAGAGAACAAATTTCACAATGAAAGTAGTAGGACCCTATAGATCTTCTTCCTCTTTCTTTCCCGTTTCTCTTCCCCCTTCCCTTTTTCTCTTCTCCCTTCCTTTTTTTCTTCCCTCTTTTTTCTTTTCTTCTTTCCCCTTTTTCTTCCCTCTTTTTTCTCTTCTTTACCCTTTCTCTTCCCTCTTTTCTCTCCTTCTCCCCTTTTCCCTTCCCAATTTTTTGCTCTTCCCAGTTTTTTTGTGCCGGGGCTTGCAATTTTTTTTGTCACCCCAGCTGTTTTCATCTTTTTTGTGTCAATTATTCATGTAGAAAAAAAAACTTTATGAAAATTTCACTGACTTATCCTTCACTTGTAAAATATTCCTTCAATTTTAGATATATATTCGTTAAGTGCTTTTGATAGAAAACTTGGTAATTATTTGACAAAATGTCAAGTTTCAATCGTAGCCCATTTACACCCTCAATCGATGGATTAATTTATCAAGGGGTTAGATTGACAGCCATGCAACTTTTAATAAATTCCCATATCCCCATGTAATGGATATTAGTTGATGCATCTTCCTGTTCAGGGAATTTATGGTGAGTTTAATAACACTTTGTGTGCTGCTGAGAATCTTTCCCCATTAACACAACCAGCCTCTAAAAACAATTTTGATTGGTTACAAAGAGGGTTATTTCATGTTTTGAGCCAATCAGAGATATGGTAAGAATAGGGCTAAATGGGATTAAGCTTAAAATGGGTAAGGGATCTAAAAGCTGATTGGTTACTCAGATGATTATATCATGTAAGTAACCAATCAGGAGCACTGTATATAAAAAAAATTCCCTTTAAAAGGGAAAGCCAGCCTCAATGTAGAAGAGGTCTTGTAATTAGTTTTGGTCAATGTGAAAGGCATTTTTAGGATCACGCTTACATCTACATGACAGTCCACCAAACCATCAACGATGAGAACATGCACACTGAAACAGCAGAAAACATTAATTCCTAATCTCATGTCAACTCTTTTAATTCATTACATGTACTCCAAATTGTTCTGGTCTGTTTGTTTTGTTGTTGTTGTTGTTGTCGTTGTTTTTTTTGTCTTTTCAGCTTTTTACCCACGATATCTCAATTTCCAATTTTGTAATACCAGAACTTACGAACTCAATATCTTCGCTTAGGAATGTCCGATTTCACTGCTTTCGATATATACACTGCCGGTTTGAGTTAACTTACATGTACATTTTATTTTAAAATAACTTAATTAATTCGCAATGTATAGTTTAAGCCTACTATATTATAATAGATAGTGGCCAGCACATTTATAAAGGACTGGTTACTCACTACAATCTTCACTCTTAAACTGTGTTTTTCTGAATGTGCTGATCATGTTGATTGCTAGTCGGAAACTCCTGCGAAGCTATGGACATGGCATCTTACATACTCCATTCTATAACAGTCTGCCTAGTGCCTTGTGTGTTTTCTCTTCAATCATTTTGTTGAATGTAATTTTATGAATCAAATAGTTATGTGTCATTTTATTTATAATAAAGAAGTTATTAAATTAATAAAGTAAGACAATTTATTTATCTATAAGTGCATGTCAAATGGGGTACATTGTTCAATACTATATGCATAAATTATGCCCATATTATAGCTAGGCCCTAAAAACTTTATTTTGCATCGGATTTTTCCGTTGAAAAGACAAAACTGATGTTTATGATAGCAACCATTTCATCAATAACATTTTGAGTCATTTTATCCATAAAAGCGACACAGGATATGATAGATAACTACTTTCACATCAATATGGTCCATATGATCACAGATTGTTGAGAATCTGTGATATGATCCGGGATATGATGAAGATTTTGATTCTATAGATCTGTTATCAACATGATATCACGCTGTTCAGTGGTCAAGGAGTAAGGACCCCGGTCAAGGACACTGATATGACATCATAGGTGATGTCAGATTTTCTTCTGCTGACCATATGATGCTATATATATTAACTATTATTGTTACATTTAGGCCTTTAAACTTTTAAAGTCATAATTAATTAGTTCAAACATAACTTTGGTAATACTCACTCGCTTTTTTAGATTCGTTGAAACGGCAAAACATACTTACTTTTCCTAACAAATCAATTAAAATATTTAAAAAAAAAATTTAACCACAAAAAGTAAAAAAAAAAATCATTCCAATACCACTAAAATATAATCTCTTGAGTAAACTGACCCCAAACCTGAAACAGGTACCAGCCCCGAATGGGCTGGCGAAAAGGCAATAGTCTGCCAAATAGTTTTACCAACAAAATTGGATAATCATAGGATCATATTAAAAATAGGCTGTCGATTTCTGTTTAATGTACTAAACCTTTAAGCTAAAAAACAAATTGGCTGTCTACGTTCAGCGAATTTTTTTAAACATTTAAACGGCTCCTAACTGTTCAGTATCAACAGCCTTAATTGAAAACTACCAAATTTGGGCTATTCCAGACAAAAATTACCCTCCCCCATAGAGGATATAATTATCTTAGTTAATGATGAAAAACCTAGAAATCCAAGGCAGAATTTTGAAATAAGCTGGAATTCCTTTATGTTTTTGTTATAATTTCAGAGTTGGTAGGTCAAAAAGTATGGAATGCCAGACAAGAAAGCTAAGAAGCTGCAATTCCAAAATCTTATAGGAGAGAGAGGACTTTTTTTTTTTCTGGAATAACATGTTTGTATGCAAAAAAACAGTAAATAATGAAGAAGGAGGTAGCCTATATATGCTTCAACTACTAGCAGGGCGTAAGAGAATGTGAGGAGGGGGAGGACATTTCTTTTCTGGAATAACATGTTTGTATGCAAAAAAAAACAGTAAATAATGAAGAAGGAGGTAGCCTATATGCTTCAACTACTAGCAGGGCGTAAGAGAATGTGAGGAGGGGGAGGACATTTCTTTTCTGGAATAACACGTTTGTATGCAAAAAAAACAGTAAATAATGAAGAAGGAGGTAGCCTATATATGCTTCAACTACTAGCAGGGCGTAAGAGAATGTGAGGAGGGGGAGGACATTTCTTTTCTGGAATAACACGTTTGTATGCAAAAAAACAGTAACTTATGAAGAAGGAGGTAGCCTATATGCTTCAACTACTAGCAGGGCATAAGACAATGTGAGACACACATTAATATACGCAAGGATCAGAAATAAACGATGCAAGCCCG
Organism: Amphiura filiformis; assembly: GCF_039555335.1. NCBI lineage: Eukaryota > Metazoa > Echinodermata > Ophiuroidea > Amphilepidida > Amphiuridae > Amphiura > Amphiura filiformis. The sequence continues at coordinate 42,462,882 of NC_092634.1, forward strand.
AGAAATTATGATTTAAATGATGTGTTTGGGTCTTGAGCAAACTGACATAATTATGTCAGTTTGCTCAAGCCCAAACATGTCAAAAAAAAAGGTAGACAGAGGAAAAGTGGGTGTAGTAGTCATAGCACTCACATCTCACATCTGCGGCCCGGGTTCGATTGCCCGTAAGTTTAAGCATGGTTGCCAATCCATGACCATCCTCACAGGTTTTCCTAGCTACACCAGTTTTGTTTTCATCATGCATTCTAACATCGGACGTCTTCCCATATTCCTGCCTCATCTTACCTGGTTCACCTCGTTGTGCTATTGCTGCAATTAAATTGCGCTTCACAACAGCGCCTTGAGATCCAAGTTCTAATTGTACAAGGCATGTCACCAGGTTTGAATTGGTTAAGTGTATATAGGGAATTTCTGCCAAGTTCTATATTTTAATGAGCATTTTAGCTATCTATTTTTAAACATGATGGGAGAGTTTGACAAATAAGTTACTTTGGGGAAATGTTTTGATGTTGAAGTAAGTAATGGTTAATTGTACCAATTGCTAACCCATAGGGCTGGGATGAAATACATCAAATATGTCACTTTTGGAGCATACTCTTTCTTACGGGAAAACAGAGGAGAGTAATAACATTTCTTTAGTCCTCATCCATTATACATATAGTATAAATTACACTGGGAATCAATCAAAATTGACATTAAACTTTAATTATTTCAAATGAAAATTGTTACTTTGAAAAACAAATTTATTTTTTATTAAGAGTGGGTGTAGCCATGGGCTCATTCTATCAAATTAAAAGAAATGAATTTGTCATCTGTCATTGCTTAATATCTGCAAAATGTAGATGAAAGTAAAATTAAAATGCACACTGAATGTATTTTTGATATGAAAGTTCTTTGTAACTGTATCTGTTTGATTCAAATCTGCTCTATTACATATTGTGATCAAGTAAGAGTAAAAAAACACCACTTTGTTTTGTTTCTTCTTTTCAATTTTATAGGTTGATTTGTGTGTGAAGAATATGTGATGATTTCCAAGTATGTAGCCTTGGCCTGGCAAACCCAATAGACTGCATAGATGAATTGGGCCATTCCATTTAAAATCCACACTACCCCTGTGGATGATTTTGGAAATATCTTCCACAGAGGGAGTACAAATTTCTAAGGGAATAAACACATTAGGCAGCTTCATTTGAATTTCATATACCCTCTGAATTTTCCACAGAGGGAGGACATGTTTCAAATGGAGCTGCCTAATGTGTTCATTCCATTTGAAATTCCTACTCCCCCTGTGGAATATTTTTCTAAAATCTTCCACAGTGGTGGTGGGCATTTTAAATGGAATTGGCCCTTTGTGTAACTTGTTTTAAAAACCACATAAAAGTTTCACTTTTATACAATTCTTAGTTCATACACCCTTGACCAGAAATTAAAATTAGACAATTTTTAAAGTAGTTTTTACAAATTGTGCAACCACATCTCACTCAGTAGTCGTTAAGTGGTATGGTAACAAATTAATGTATCTTCCCAGAAATAGAGACAAAAGTAGTAGCAGGAATTGATTAGCAATCCATCACTAATTGGTGTAATCACTGTAGTTGTATCCTCTTTGTTAACCTTTTGCAATGAGCACTTTTAGGTTAACACATTTTGGAAAATACTCAAATGTGGCATCACTGTATTAGATTGTTTTCAAAATGAGGACATTTGAGGGTGTAATGGTATTTTCAGAGCAGAAGGGGCTCATGGTATACAAATCCTGAAATTTACCACTCCCCCAAAAAAACTTTGGTCCAAAATCAGTCATTTGTTATGTTTGCATATGTGTGTGCTGTGTGTTTTTGTTTGTTTGTATTTTACTGGTGGAAAGAGGATGGGACAGTTTCCCAATTCTTTGGAGGAAAAGACCCTATTTATTTCCTCCCCATCACCCTTCTCTCCTCATTTTTCTCATCCTCATTTCTCATTCTCGTTTTGCTCATATATCCATGCACTCTGCAGATAGTTATTTGACCTAATTTTGTATCAGTGGGGGTAAATCAATCACTTTTATTTTTTTTATTTCAATGATAGATGGGTAAATATCTGGCACTTGGTAAAGGAAGGAAGGTGTAAAAGTACGAGTTGTCATGTCACAAATATCAGGGGGTTTGATATAATCAATACTTTATTTGATCATTTTCCCTGTGGGCTAGATTTTTATTTTTTTTTTGAAAAGGTCAAGTCTATTGGTGAAATCTGCTCAATATTATATGGATATTATTTTTCTACAAGGAGGTAAAAGGAGGAAATCATTTGCTGCCCTACTTTTAAGATTGCGTTGAATCTTTGGAAATCATCTATTAATGCAGATTCATCAGGTCACACATAATTTTTTTTAAATAGATTTTTCTTGTTTTGCTGTAACCCTGCTGGCAAATCATTTTTCTCCAATTTAAATAAGCAAAACAAAAGACACACAAACATTTGCCTTCCACTGGAAGAAAATGGAGAAGAAATGAAGTTATTTATTATCATTTTTTTTGTTTATCTGTTCATTTACACCAAGTTTGGCTTGCCTTACATAACAATTTTTTCATTCCCCAATCAAAATAAGCTTATAAAGCTTATAAAGAGTAAAGAAATATGACATAATTGTGCTTGTTGGACTGAATTTTGATAGCTGTTGTATTTATAGAAACTTCCTGCTTGTGGAAGTACCTGAAACAGATTCCTAGAAAAATAGATAAATAGATATATAGCAAAGAAGATAGATGGAGTGCCATGTACAAGAATAGCTGATTGTATGAATATAAATAAATAGATATATGGAAATGAAGATATATGGACAATATCTATTATGAAAGCCATGTAAGAATAGCTGATTGTATAAGAGTTATAGAATGAAAAGATTCTTGTCAAAAATTACGCAACTTATCAAATTTGAGTAGGTTGTTTTTGTTAGAGGGGGACTTAACAGAATCTTGTCTAAATGAAATGGAGATCTTGTTGTTATGAATAGTTGTTAAAATAACTTATCATTTTGATAAGATTGTCGGGTCAAACTGATAATAAACCTAATCAAAATGAACAGTATATCTCATCAAAATGAATAGTTATGGGAACAAAAATAAATGAGTAGGGATTTTATACAAAAAAAATGAATAGTACAAATTTAGAGTGTATGGTACTGTTAGGGTTAATGCATATTTTAAGTCCTGTATTAATGAACTTATCAGAGACAGTCTCCATCTAAAATGATGAAATAGGTACGTAGGCAGGTAAGATGGATCACTAAATGGTCTACATCGTGATATTCATTATTTTGTTACAATTGCTGATAGGTGTAATAAATTAAAAGAACTATGATGGCTATATACAATGCCCTGAAGTCAGTACCTTATATACAAAGAATCCTTGCCCTCTATAAAGATGATAAAGGAATAACATAGTTATGCAAAAGGGAATTAAAGCATATTGGAAAAACTTAATTTTCTTGTTGTAGAAGATCATTAGATCAAAGACAGAAGTAAAGGAAAAGAAGAGGGGAAAAAAGCAAGAAATTAAAAAAAACTTAAATTAAATTACTTAAAAAAATTTGAAGAAACAAAGATGGTGTTTTCTACTTATAATTTAGACACAATTTTAAACTCTATTTACAAAAGAAAAGTAAATCATTCACTTTATTCCAAATATTTTGCTATCTACTGGAGATAGCATAATTTGCAAATGAAACGTTATAAATTAATTGCTGTAAACGAATCTAGTTTGTGTATTTTTTCCACAACATATTCAATACATTGTGATTAATGCACACAAAAGGTCAAGGCCAAGTCAATGTCAATTCTTTTCATAGCAGTATAATTATGGTTCATTGACTTTGAATCAGAACACATCACATTAAACCTTCCCTATTAGGGTTGCCAAACTACACCTTATGCACACAATTGGGCTGTTTTAAGATAGTTGACTTGTTTATGTGGACTTCACTTAAACCACAACAGTCCAATTGGCACTCTACAGTAGTGTTGCAATTATACTTTCACAGTTGTGCAAAATTGTGATGCATACATTTTAAAGAGCAGTGTTATATTGCAATTTGTATTATTATTATTTCACTTTCAAAATGGCATACAAATTGCCGGAGAAAATTTGGCAACCACTTTTTGTATAACGGGAAAATCCAAGTTGATTTAAATAGCATTTCCTTCCGAGTTTGGTATTAATCAGCAAGTTTTTGATATAACGTTTCAAACAATTCACCAATTTTTCATCATTTTGCTGCTGTGTAAGGCACATTTCTAACTCTACAATGGCTTTGGTACAACTGTGATGTATGTGTATCATTTTTGTGTATCAGATTCTGTATTCTGCCTGTATTAAGCCTGTGAATGGACAACCAATAGGAGAGGCAAACTCATGTTATCCACGAGGAAGTGTTGCTTGTAAAATGTGGAATTCTACCAATATGGATTGTAGCTACAGAAACCTGTTTTGTATTCCACCATTACGAAATGCTGCTTCTATCAAATCACTTGATTTAAGTAAGAATGATCTAACTGTTTTTTCTGATAATGAATTTGCTGGTCTTCACATGTTGCAAGAGTTGGATCTTTCCTTCAACAACATATCATCTTTACTTGATGGTGCTTTTAATCAACTCAAAGAGCTAATAACTTTAGACTTAAGTAGCAATTCCATATCCCTCATACCAGCTCAAGTGTTTAGTAGACTGCACAAATTGCATGATTTGGATCTCTACAGTAACCATATATCAGCCTTGCATGTTGATACATTCACCGAACTTCATGATCTAGTAACTTTGGATTTAAGTTTTAACTTTATACATTCTTTACCTGATGATACATTTATCGGACTTCAAAATCTACAAAGTTTGGACATGAATTTCAACACAATATCCTCTATAACTGACAAAACATTTGGTAAACTAAGCAAACTTACACATATAAATTTAGATAGAAACTACTTGGGAACTTTAGCTGGTTTTCCATTTCAAGATCTAATCGCACTGCACACACTTGAATTGAGTTGGCAAAACACGACAAGTCTTAGTACTTCATCACTTGTAGGATTGGAAAATTTACAAATTCTGAAGATGTCATTTGATGATGGGTCTGATAATATCACTGGTACCCCTCTAGTTCTACTTTCATCTTTGCATGAGCTGCACATTGATAGTAATATCTTTGACTGTGATAATATTGGCAAACTAGTTATTGGATTACACAACCTGCAATACCTTGACATCAAAGTTTGTGGATCCTGTCCTGAAATTAAGTTTTGCTCATCATATGCAGAAAGTAGCCATCACCTGAATGCCAGTAATAAATGTAAACGACTGATTCCTTTGACATATCGCTCATTCTACAAAATCCGGTGCCAATAGCCCTTTTTCCATTCTTTGGTCCACAAATACTTTGTCGAGCATTTAGGGCATCAAATATGTTGTTTTTCTGGTAGAACTAAACGAGATCTACACGGACATATATAGTTGTCCATACTTTAAATGCTTTCTTCAGCCTGATTAACCCTTGCAAAGGCTCGAAAATCGCTAAAATTGCGTTTCCACTGCTTAAGTGTCAAATCTGATCCTTAATATTTTCTTTGAATAAATGCGATATCTTTACATATTTGTTGTTTTTTAATTAGATAAGGCGTCATCATATTGCATATCAACATTATTTTTAGTGATTAAAACGTCTTTGTGTAATTCTAAAATAAATTGCACTTTCCACCAAAACGCTGTGAGCTACGTTACCACTTTTTAACACACGTTATTGGAAAGAAGTAAAACAGAGGTATCAACGTAGTTTACGGTTTTTAAAAGGAAACACTCATAGGTTTTTAAAAATAACAGTAAAAATCGTGATGCTGTAGCATTTTTGGCATAGAAATGTTGTAAACATTGAAATTTCGACCGACCATGTTAAGATTGGTGAGCTACGTTACCAGAATTCCATAGTATGCACTTGTATAACAAGTACTTCCTAATAATATGTGATAGGTACCAGTGATCGAACCCCATTTATATTAGAATTAACCGACATAACATTCTAACGTTCGCAAATCACATCAAAAACATTAAAAACCCGTGAACTACGTTACTGTGAGCTACGTTACGCACTCATTTATGCATCTTCAAAACTTCTATGAAATGGTGAAATCGGTGTTACATTTCACTCAAGTGATCTTTCGTTTGCTTTTTATGACCTTGGATTAAGTAAAACCAGCCCATTTTGTAGCCGTAGCGTAGCTCACATTACATTGAGTTTTAGTGTTAAAAAACATCATGAAGTCCTGAAAGAAAAATATACAAGTGGTGTTGACAATCTTTTACATTTGAAAGTAGTGATACATTTGCTGTTAAAAAACACAAAAAGCAGGTCTTTTTGAACAACTTTATTTTTTTCAATTTTTACAGTGGATTGGCACCGGATTTTGTAGAATGAGCGATATTTTAAATTTATCCAGCCATTCCCAAGTACTACCAGTCTTCTAGCATTTGGGGTACTCAATAATCTTACTAATCTCTACCTTGTTCTTCAAGTTGACATCCATTCAGCCATAGAGGCTTTGAGCTCACTAGATTCACCTCTTCAAAACCTAACAATAGTAATGCTTAACATCAAAACAATCTACTTAGATTCAACAACATTTGCATCATGGGGAAATTGGAAGGCATCATTGCAGACATTAACATTAAAAGCTCATGGATATTGGTTTGCAAGTGCACCTTTTAAATGGTTCATGGATTTACAACTTTTGAATCTTGTACCTATTGTTTCCGTATATCAAAATATATCTGTAAACGCTTTAAGAAGTTCAAGTAAGTTAAGATATTCATCCATTACTAATAAGAAGCCTCTGTTCAGTGGTCTGAATGTATTCAGTAACTTTAGCACCATGTTTGAGTCATTGTACAAGCCATCGAGTGGTGATTTTCAATTTTTCTGGCGACAACTGTGTAACATTTCATCACTTGAAATCATAGACTTGTCAGAAAATGAGTTTGATGAGGCCTATATTCAGTGGACATGTGCTCCACCAAATTTGAAAGTACTAGACATAGGGTACCCAAATAAGGATATGAGGTTCAGTGCAAATATATGCCAAGTTGCACCTCGGTTGGAACATTATGATGCTCGTGCAACAATAGTGCGCTTTTATTTAACCAATTATACCTGCCTACATCTGGTGAGATTATATTTTTCCAACTGCAAAGTTTTAGCTTATTCTTCCACAGAAATGCACTTACCTAGTTTACAATACCTGCTCTTAGATACACTCAAGGATTTATGTGTTGACATTGCTGGTATATTGAATATCTTTAGAGCACCTAAGTTAAAACATCTTTCTTTGCAAAATAATCGTATACCAGCAATTGATGATGACCTTTTCAAGTTTTTCACTAACCTAATTTATCTTGATTTATGCAACAATAAGCTGACACTAGTGACCAATTTGAAGCACTTAAGCAATATACAAACATTAATTCTTACTAACAATGCAATTAGAAATATCCCAAAACTAATGCTAACCAAATCAGAGCATCCATATTTGGACTCTCTAGATGTGAGTAACAATAAGTTTCATTGTGATTGCAATCTGGAAACATTTTGGAACTGGATACTTGAAGATGACATGATCCATCTTACTTTTGGAAATATTTTTGGTTCTGGAAAATATACATGTTTTTCCCCAGATTCAGAAAAAGACTTGAGCATTACACAGGTAAATTTAGATTGTACTCTACACCTAGGGAAGTACATTTCAATTGGTATTGCTTGTGTTATAGTTCTAGTAGTTGTAGTAATTTTGATAGTGCGTTATTGGTGGCACATCAAGTACAAATTATTCCTGGTATTGAACAGAAGAAGAAACCAACAACACCGTCTTATTGAAAATGCTGAACGTATCAATGATGATGAGAATGGACCCCCTCGATATGATGCTTATGTTCCATACCATGAAGAAAGTGCTGATGATTGGGTACATGGAGAGCTTCTACCCAATATTGAGCAAGGAGAGGAACCTTTCAGACTTTTCCTGAGGTGTCGAGACATGCGTATTGGGAGAATTAAGTTAGAAGAAATATCTCTTCACATGCAAAGAAGCCGCAAGGTTCTTGTTATACTCACGCCACAATTTTTTGAAGACAATTGGTGTAATAAAGAACTAGAGATGGCACATTATAGAGTTCTGGAAGAGAATCGCAATGTGATGATTCTTATCATCCTGGAAGAGATACCAAATAACAGAAAGACTCTGTTATTTAGACAATTACTCTGTAAAGTACAGTGCCTAAAATGGCCAGGTGATGGACATGGACAGTATTTGTTTTGGAGACGTCTTCGAGAGGAACTTAAGAGACCCGTACCGCTAGATCGCCGATTTGCCATTTAATTTCTTTTATGATAATACATAGTGTGAAGAGTATTACACAGTTTTGTGAAATCACTGTTTTCGCAGTTATGCTTTAATGCAACTTTTGATGTCAGCACTCATTCTTTTATTTGATAATATTATTATGTTTTGCCATAGCTTAATTATAATCATTTAGTTTGATGTAGCAAACGAAAGTTAAATAATAATCAGTGTGCTTGTTTGTATATAATACACTAAGCTCTAGTTTGTACTATTGTAATTTTGCACTTTAGATACATAACAAAATAATATATAATCTGTAAAATTTTAAGATCATAAAATGTGAGAATTTGTGTTGGTGATATCATGTGGTCATATGAAAAGAGAATGGTCATCCATTTGAATCGATTGATTGATGGGTTAGCAAATATACAGTCAATTCAGCCAGCGGTCTTTGTGTGTATAGTTCTAATTAATCATGAAACAAGTAATACAAAATAATGTTTACCGATCTGACCCATACCCAGAAATTGATTAAGGACCTGCAGTTTTCCTGTAGCTGTATGAATTAGATACTTTCTTGTGAATGAAGCACTAAACAGCTACCTTCGACTATATTTATAAATACGTATTTATAAATTTGCATGTGACCCATGGGGGCAACACACACCAAGACCAGTAAGCGTGACCAATTATTCTTGACATTAAAAAGGATAGGAACTCTTTAGATAAATATCATCAAATTTTAGTATTAATTGAATAGCAAAATTATTACACATGGGGGATTCCGAGTTTGTAATATGTTACTAAAAACAACACTTTGAAAGTATTTGTCGATGGAAAAAATATTTATCAACGGAAACGTTTACAATATAATCACAAAGTTGAACAAAATAGACAATTTTGCTGCACAGTCTCGCGTTGTTTACCGCCTTTGCATTCAAGTGTTTATCTGTGTTGTATCCTGGGCAGCAAGGAGAACAGTGCTGGTCACTGATTGCTTGTCCCAGGTTAAAGACGAAATAAATAAATATTTAAATAAAGACTGCCCGCTATGTAGAAGGTCATTTTGAGACGTACTGTCTACAAGCTGTTATGTCAGCGTGGAGGTGGTCACATGCATATTTATAAATATAGTCAAAGCATACTGCTAAATCACACATCATGTTTTGCAGCTTTTATACCTTAAGGTTTCTTATTATTTCTGCAAAAAATAGTTTACCAATTGCACCACAGATCGATTTATGAACACTAATGCTCTGCATGCTGACTTCAACATAAAAAGTTTTTCTCAAAATATCAAGAGCTATCTCAAGAACCACTGAACCAATCTGGGCTCATTTGTACTCATTTTAATCTGAATCCAAATATGGTCACGAAAATGTATTATTATGCAATCCCATAGATTGCATGTTGTATTTTTATGTAAATTTTATGTAAATAGATTGCATGTTGTATTTTTATGTAAATTTTATGTAAATAGATTGCATGTTGTATTTTTATGTAAATTTTATGTAAATAGATTGCATGTTGTATTTTTATGTAATTTGAGATTTAAATGCCTCGCCCTCCAAAATAAATTTATTTGATGTTATTTTTTAACATTTAATTGGAATCATGTTCCCTTTAATGGCCTATCATTAATGTATTTAGTGCGGCACATAGTCTGGCCTGGGCATATTGATTTTTTTTTTCATGTTCATAATGTAACCACATCATCAATCATCCCACATTTAGATTCATTTATTTTTCATTAAGTTCTCCTTTCATGTCATTAAACCGATTTCAATTTCAGTAATACATAATGAAAGGCAGGTTGTGATATTGGTTGCAACACTTTAATGCTCATTGAGATCATGCTTATCGCTTATTGTATAATTCTTTATTCTTTATTTGTTTTTTTGTTGGTGTTTTTGTATTGCGTATGGGTGTATTTACTGCCATTTGTCCCAGTGAATAATATCATTGTACATCCATTTGTGTATGTGGGTCTGTCTGCCTGACTATCCACATGTCTTTCTTTCTCTCTGGTTTTGTATTGGTTTGTTTGTTTGTTTGTTTGTTTGTTTGTTTGTTTGTTTATTTATTTATTTATTTATTTATTTATTTATTTATTTATTTATTTATTTATTTATTTATTTATATTGCCTTCCTTTGGGATTGATTGATTGATTGATTTTTTTTTTTAATTATTTGTTCATTTATTTGTTTGATTCTTTATTTATCATATTTAGGCCTATGTATCAAAAATTGTAGGCCTTTTTGGGAAAGTGTATATCTTCAATATGAAAGATCACAATTTTCAAATAATGGTTGGCTTTTCCTCCCAGCTACATACACTTAAAGTACATAGCATTAGATTTATCAAGTTTACTTCAAGGACTGTTAAATGTCAAAAATATCAATTATTAATCATTTGCTATCAAATTTGTATTATATCGCAATTTCAAAAAAATAAAAATTATTTGATATCAGAAGGACATTCCTCATATTCGGAATCCAATTTAAAGACACAAATCAAAGTAATTGGACCCCAGGGGAGAAATGAAATGATACACTAAACAAAAATCAATTACAAATCTTTTCAAACCATTTTCTATGAGACAAATCGATTACCAGTGCTATTTAAATAGTGCTTAGCAATCAATATCATTAATGCGCTGAATTAATGTTACTGAAATATTAAAGCAGCATTCAATTTATGAAATGTATTTTTTTCTAAATTGATTTTATTATATCAAAACATGGCAATTGTCTATGTCTCTACCAAATTAAATAACTACCGTACTTGTTTATTTTAAAATGACATCTCACACATTTATGTTGAATGTAGAATATTTACTTTATTTCACACATATAGTCCAAATGCCTTAGGGGCTGTGCAATAATTATGAAGGGGGTAAAATTTTCAAACAGCATGCCAAAATTGCTTGCCCCTCCCTTCCCAGTTTGCAACCCCCCCCCCCATGACGGGCCAAATTTTGGGGTTCCCAATTTGCAAACCTTACATGATGCGGGCTCGGGCGTAGCAAGCAGGAAATTGCACATTGCATATTTGAATGTTTCTTTATGCTTTTCCTAACCTTTTTGAGTGTGCTAGTTTCCCTGTTCATGTCAAAAATTACTTACCCCTCTCCGTTTTGACCTGCCAAAAATTGCTTCCTCCCTCCCAATTTGCTTGCCAACAATTGTTACCCCAATTTTACCCTCCCCAGGGCTCATAAGTAATGCACAGCCCCTTATTACTTTCTTTATTCGTTTCCCGGGGTGATTTTTTCACAATTTGGGTTTGTATTTGTGATGATATTAATGTTAACAATATTGTCTAATAGTTTCAGACCGGAATATAACTGTATTTTTTGAGACATTTTTCTAAGGTAATTCCTACGCTCAACATTGTCAATAGCCTACTATTTTTAAAGGCCGATATCTCAATTTCCAATTTTATAATACCATAACTTACGAACTCAATATCTTCGCTTAAGAATGTCCGATTTCATTGGGGACATCTCTATGTAAAAACCTCAAACCTGCCCAAAAGTGTCTTTTGACATGACACGTCACTTATGTCCAGTAGAATACATTGTCCCATTTGTCCACAAAACCGGATGTGCTTGAGCAGGCGTAGTTGAGTGATAAACTAAACAAATGCTTAAGACATCTTGGAGAAGGAGGACATGATTATTTTGAGAAGGCTCTTTATATCTTACTCTTATTTCTTTGAAGTGAGTAACATAGTCCAGTCGCTAGTGTTTACCCATTGCCTTTTTGACCAATGAAATGGATTGTACTTTAAATCTTTAGAAATGAGGAACACTCTTATTGGTTAGTGATCACCTTGGCTATTGCTGGTGATTAAAATTATAAAGTCAGCATTAGATACTTGCAAGAAAGTGGACCATAAGCTTCAACCCACGTATTAAAGCTGTGCTTTCGTTATGACGGATTATCACGCATCCATCTGCAGGCATAGATTAATGCGTACATTAACGTATCTTGTAATCCGTCTATTGTTTAGTTAGCCCAGTGGCCCTAGTTAATAGATTTATCAACACCCACGAAGCCTTGGATTTGTGTTATACATGGTTTAGTTTATTATGAAACAAACCGATTCACGATTGATTCTTGATGATATTTATCACTCTTACACCTGCAGGAAGGCCCAGGGGAAAAAACTAGGTTTCCATCCATGACAAGTCCACATTTTGAAAATTGGCAAAACACATTTACTGCACAAATGAATACTGCCGGACTCTGATTTGGATTGTCATATTGTGAAAAGTAAGGCTTATGCAAATTGATGAAAAAATGGAAGGGGGAATTCCCCCCGCCCATATTTTTCTAAATGCCTCAAAAGTGGGGGGGAGAAACTGGGGAAAGGAAAATATCACATTATGGGGAAGGCAAGAAAAATAGGGGGGCAAAATCACATACAGCAATTTTGTGCAAAATTGGTTGATTTTGCCCCCCCTGTAATTCACTTCCCCCATGCCCCCAAAAAAATTCCTGGTGCCGCCACCGATCAATACTGGGCATGTTGGTACTTAATATTTTAACATATTCCATTGACATTTCATCTGCTGCAACCCAAAATGTTAATTTCTTAATTTATTTAGACAAAACTAAGATTATTGAGTATCATTTGCACAAGACTGGGTGCAGAGCATAATTGAATAAATGATGGGTTGTGAGCCCAAACAAGCACCATTAGCATGATTAGTTAGATTAATTTTCTTGTGAAGTAGGCTTGTCTTGTGAAATGATAAAAACAGAGCTTTTAAGCATAAAAGCTTGGCAATTACACCATTATTACTTTATAAAGCAGAAGATTTTGGACAGATTTTGCATCAAATTATTTCCAGTCTAAGAATGGCTGTATCTGTTTTTTATCATATAATGGACAGAAGTCTATATATTTTGTTAATAGGGAAACGGTAAACCTTTTACTTCTTTTCCAGGAAAAGTATTCCTTGAACTTGAGTTAATTTTAATGGGGAGTTAGAGCCATAACGTATGATTTCGGACCAATTTTTTGATTTTGTTATTCTTTGACAAATATGATTACATAATATTAGTAACAACAGTCAAGGAGGTTTTCTGATCATTTTAAGCCAAAATAATGAGGTAAAATGAAAGAAATCTACTTAACCGCTTAACTATCAAAAAATAATGGATCTCTATAGGGAATTGGCAAATAAAACTGGGGATCTCCGGTTTTAATCAAAATCTCTTAAATTAGACTATAATTAAAGGCTTTGTCTTCCTCAGGGTATTTGATAACACCATTTGGTATTACAATCGTGCAAAAAAATGGAAATTCAAAATAAAATTTAGAGCACCGGTGTGAGCAAATCACACATTATTGTTGCTTTAAAGGCAAAATAAAAATTAACTTTGGCCTATATATGATTAGGGTGACGATATGTACACTATGAAGGTAGAGGCAGATAGTGATACAGGCATGATTTCACAAGTCATAGTATTGGGGAAGAAGATCACGATCATCAAAATTAACAAGCAAATGAATAAAAAATGACATAAAAACCCTGAAATTCCTGACTAGGCAATTGCCCACAAAATAAAATTGAGGGGCTTAACCCCAGATTCGCACCTTTGTGCATGACACTGGGTTGAGGAATACATTTTCTGAACTTTTGTCTTAAGGTAGGTAGGCCTTTGCCTTGGTAGAATATTTTTAAAAACAGACATGAAGTACTTGACGCTTTTAAGATTTGTCTTGAGACAAGTTCGTGTGATGAAACTAAGTGCTTTGTGTAGTGACCATATATGTGGTGTGATCAAGCAAAATCAGTCTGAAATCGGCATATGTAATTTTCAGTTTCTTATAGGTTTGTAAACAGCATTTGCAAAGCTACATTTTGCAGAAAATCCTATTAAAATTGGACAACCAGTTCAAAGATATGAGCAGTTAAAGAGATTCCAAAACAATATGAAACAAAAGGAAATATTTTCTTTGTTTGGCTATATCTTAAAATCAATATATCCAACTTCCGACTGATTTTGCTTGATCACGCCACATGCGTATTCTATCTACCAAGCTAAAAGCATGGTCCTGTTCGTGAAAAGTACCGATTATGAAAACAAAGAGACAGTAATGCATTAGATGAAATCTACAGAGAGAAGTAAAAAAGGGCTGGGATGAGCGGAAAAGCAAACAGGAAAGTAGCAATAATGGACTTTTTGACATTAGCGACAATGTGTTATGTTAATGCATGACTATATGTGACTCCTCGCCACAACTGAGCCCGGATGTCGCCAATCATCATTTTTGAGATATTCAACCAAAATATTCTGCTTGAAATTAGCTTTAAAATGATGTATATCATGTCTATAGTACTTGACATTTAAGTAGTGAAAAATCAATAAAACAGTCAATAAATCCTTTCTTTCCTATTGTTTATTGTTAAGTTCGATGGAGCATATCTCAATAGTGGCACTGGCGACATCCGGGCTCAGTTGTGGCGAGGAGTCACATATTTGAAATATTCTGGTATAATTGTGCTCAGGGGAAAGAACAAGTTTTGAGTCTGGCTGTGTGTGTCTGGTTTGCCAGCAGCTATTTTGTTTTATGAATTCACTGGTATAGTAAATGTTATTGCTGCCTCTTGTTGCCGAATTCCTAATCACATTTTTAACACATCAAGTTTTGTACCTGTTATAAAGCTTTAGCTTTAACTTTAGCACCATGTAGTATATGTGACACGATCTGGTCCATGGGGGCCAAAGGTGGCAAATTGGAAACTGATATAAAGGTAATAATATGGAGTAAAAACAAAGAAATACATAAGAAAAAAGAGAAAAACTTCATAACTTTAGAACCAAGTATGCTAGACCTTTGGTGTTTTCAGTAAATGATAGCCCATTGTATGTATAATGTAATAATTACAGTAACTCAATTTTCAAAAATGCCTCCTTTGGCCCCCATGGACCACATCGTGTCACATATACAATTGCGCCATGTAGTTAATTTCATGAATTTGTGAAAAGTCCAGATTTGGGAAATCATATACCTGCTCATTCAGAAGTAATTCTTTTTTCTTCTTTTTTTTTACATATTGAATCTTCCACAGGGTGGATTTTATAAAGTGTAATAGCCCAGAGTTGACAGCTCATGTTGTACATGATGTAGATTGTGAAAAATTATATAAAAAAGCCTTTTAAGTATGCCCAATAATGTTGAGTTCATTTCTTGTTATACATCAAAATGTACAAAGTAACCTGGGGAGCCAATAAAGGTGGCTTTCTTTATGTAGACATCAAACTTATTTATCTTGCATGTGGCCTCAAAGACAGCTTTTGTCTAAATTGCCTGACTAAGTTAAAACAAATAAACCTTGCAGAATACCAATGAATTCATGAATATTATGATATATAACGTCTACACCATCCGCATAATTATGTTCTTGAGTCTATAACCCCCAGCCAATATTGCAGAAATCAATTGCCCTATCTTATGCTCCTTTTGACATTCATGCATGCTCGCCATAGGCGTGTTCTGAAACAGAATGTCAAAAAGCATAGTCACGCATGAAGCCCAGTGCAGCCGACACAATGTAATGGGAAAAGGCATTTTAACATGTTGCTTATAAAATTTAATCAAGTTTAAAGGAGTGAATCTCATCTTTTAGCGATTACAGTTAGGGGCAAATCTGTTTCGATTGAATTTTCAGAAAAAAGCATTGTTCATTGTTTTTTCCATCCCAAATTAGGGACAAATCCTTTCCAATTGAAAAAAAGATTGAAAATATTCACTCTATAAAAGTTTGAAATCTCATTCCAAACATAATGCAACACATGCCATTTGGCAGTACATTCAGAGTAACACATGACTGGATAGTAAGAGTTAGTCAAACCAAAAAAACATTTCAAACTATTTTCAATCTATTTAGGTTGATTCTTATCATCAATTGTTAAAAGATTGAAATATTTCAATTGGTCAATTTAAGGGAGTAAGCCATTCAGCTATACCACTTTTTTGTTACCATCTAAACTTCATTCTATTACCCCCACGACCCATTATTCAAAATCGCGCACTGTGATTTGTTAAAACACGTCACGTGAGAGCCCATTATTCTGCAATAATGGGTCAAGCGCCATAACACATTCTGCGCACAGCATTACGCTTGGTTACGCGTGCAATATTTCCGCGATACGCGCTGTTACTTACGCGTACTCGCTCAACCTTGAAGTAAACAACATAAAATATTTGTGCCAAAAATTATATTTTCTCTTTAAATCGCACTATTTTCTAGTAATAGAACAGAAATTAGGTGCAGCATTATCCTTTACACGCAAATAATGTGTCCTCGGCAGTAAAACGTTTAAATAATGGGTTCAGCTACGCCTCACCCATTATTTACGTTTTACTGCCTCGGACACATTATTTGGGTGTAAAGGATAATGCATTACCCTTTATTTCTTAAAGAATGACCAACAATGTTTCGTTAAATTCTTGTTCAGAATCAAAATGCACACTAAAACCTGGGGAGCCAATAAAGATTCTATGGCTTTAGATATCTTGACAAAACTTTTGATGTGTCCTCAAAGCCAGCTTTTGACTTAATGCCAGAAAAATTAAAACAAACCAACATCATAGAATTCCAACTGCACTTCATGAATATTATGACATCTAACTTTTACACCATCCACATAATATTCAGGGCCGATATTCATAAAGCCTTGCTAAATTAGCAACCAACTAGTGCTTAGCAAGATGCTAAATCCACTAGTTGATAGCTACGTAGCAATCAACTAATTTCTTATTCATAAAACCTTGCTAAACACTTTGCTAACTAGCTATCAACTAGAAATATTTAGCTGATAACTTACTTGGGTGTTTTGGGTGCTATGGCCTTCAACAGTTGTGTAACATCTAATACAATAGGCTTATATAATACATGTCTATTATACTTGAGCTCTGAACCACAGTCAAAATGATCAAAATGTAATGACTCATTGCTGATGGTCTTCATTGAGATTTCGTTAATAAAATTACATGTGTATTTTGTAAGCTATATAGGCCTACAAGGTTGTTACGGCAAATTAAATTGAAAAAGATACTCTGAACAAGTAAAGTTCATATACATGTTAAGTCCTTGGTTTGTTGTAAAAACATACTATACATACTATATTGCTTCATCAAATAGAAAACAACATGCATCCACTTAACGCTGCTCATTTAGCTTCATGAGCAACACTGTGTAAATAATATTAGATAATTTAATAGCATATGATATATCTTGCTTGTTGTCCTGACAAAAGCCAAGCATGATTTATCTTTATCAAATTGACATATAATTTGTTATTGAAAATAAGTCATGCATCTTTACCAAAGAGAACATTGGTAACATGTCTCCAAAATATATATTTTACGTATCAAACAATTGAACAGAATTGCTTCGATTGAACATATCTGCTTAACTAAAGATTACTTGCTATATCATAATCATTTTTCTTGTGCAAATTTGGTTAAACAATACTGGCTTAGTTCAATGTTTATTCATTCACCCTAAATTTGTTGTGTGTTTTAAGACAGTTTCTTATGTGTAAAACACACTGAAGACCTCAGAAACAGAATATTCTGAGAACATTATGTTTCATAATTGACAACAGTTAATATGAAATTAAAACAATAAATCATGTCAAACTTAGTTCAAAATCATTAAGACTAGTTGTCAACTAGTGACTTAGCGCTGCCCCAGATCAACTCTAAGTTTTGGCAAAATTTTAGAATGTTGCTAACTCTAACTGGGTTTTATGAATAAGAATTAGCAATCAGCTAGGCTTAGCAGCTTGCTAAAGTCAATTTTAGCTGTCAACTAGGCCTAGCGTGGTTTTATGAATATCAGCCCTGGAGTCTATAATCCCAGCCAATATTGCAGAAATCAATTGCCCTATCTTATGCTCCTTTTGATATTCATGCATGCTCGCCATAGGCGTGTTCTGAAACAGAATGTCAAAAAGCATTGTCACACATGAAGCCTAGTGCAGCCGACACAGTGTGATGGGGGAAGGCATTTTTCACATGTTACTTGTAACATTTTTATGTTTTAAGATGTGTGATGCAATTTTATCAGATTCTATGAGTTTTCTATTTTCATGGAAGAGCATCGACATATTATTATAATTCCAAGTTTTGAGTTACAGAAATAATGTGTCATTTGCTCTCAGCGGGGCCCGCAATTTGTCTTGAATCTATACTTTTTGCATGATTGTAATGCCCAATGATGTATTAAAATACCTTGTGGAAAACTAAGCCTGAAGTACTTTAATTACAATCAACTTGACAAGTTTTCATTGAATTCTCAAGTTTTATTCACTATATTTGCTAATGTTAGTGATTCCTAAAATAACTTGTGCATTGACATATAAATTGTGCGTACATCATTTTTATGCCACTACCGGAGGACCGCAAAATTCTAGTTCGTCTTTAGTTATATGTGCATTCCAATTTCATTTAAAACCAAATTAAGAGGACCAATTCAAGATACACCCTTGCATTTATATCTGTATACAAAACAAACTGAAATGTTATTCAACCATGTATTTAATTTCACATTCCAATACAATATTTTAAGTTCTCAAGTTAAATGAAACGATTCTCATTTCACATTCATTCTATGTAAAAATATCATCGCACCGTGCATCTAAAATTTCACTTGCCTTTTCGCAAAAAATACAAACGCATAATCCCCTAAAGCTGTTCCAGTGACATTTAGTGTGTAGGAAGTCACCCAATGTTTAGGTTTGGCAAGAAAGGCGTAGGAGTACATGCCCGGAGAGCAGGTTAATTGAGCTCAAATTGTGATATTGAATTCCACGCAGATAGTACATCTGTATCTTGATTTCCACGCAAATTGTACATCTGTATATGTGACCATCCAGCACAACTGAGCCCTGAAGTCGCCAATCATCATTTTTGAGATATTCAACCAAAATATTCTGCTTGAAATTAGCTTTAAAATGATGTATATCATGTCTATAGTACTTGACATTTAAGTAGTGAAAAATCAATAAAACAGTCAATAAATCCTTTGTTTCCTATTGTTTATTGTTAAGTTCAATGGAGCATATCTCAATAGTGGCACTGGCGACATCCGGGCTCAGTTGTGGTGGATGGTCACATATTTAAGAAATAAATAAATATCGAAGTTATCTAAATGAATATACAATTTTAATATCTAAGTTCTTTTATATTTTACAGTTTGCTGCTTTGCCTGTAGTGTTTTTGGTTTGTCTTGGTCTGTTTATCAGTCTGTCTCCCTATCTGTGGCACGCTGTCTCTCTGTATGTCTGTCTGCCTTTCTGCTAATTGTTGTCTTTCTCAAGTTCGCCAAGTTACCTTAATTGATAAAGCATTCGACTATGGTGCAGGAGGTGGTGCTGGTTAGCATATGTGACACGATTTGGTCCATGGGGGCCAAAGGAGTCACTTTTGAAAATTGAGTTACTGTAATTATTACATTAAACATACAATAGGCTATCATTTACTGAAAACACCAAAGGTCTAGCATACTTGGTTCTAAAGTTATGAAGTTTTGCTGTTGATCTATCTTTTCCCTGTGGTGCTGTTGGGTTGTCTTTGTCTATCTTTCTGTCTTGTATGCTGTCTCACTGTCTGTCATATTGTCTGTATAACTGTGCCCTCTTTCTTTCTCTTTCTTTCTGTCAGGCTGTTGGTCTGCCTGTCCCTTGTCTGTCTGTCTATCTTTAATACCATGAAAATTAAGATAAATTATAAAGCTGCTAAACATTTAGTTTAATTTGCAGTCCTTGTTTAATGTTACATATGTCACAGAAATGTTGTGTTTTTGTTGAAAAATGTCGCACGTGAAGGAATATCTTAAACAATCATTCGTAGCTGAAAATGTCAGACGTCTGTCTATTGATATAAATAGCCTCCTAGCAGTTAGGGTGTTATGGTTGGAAGAACATCTTCATGTTGGTTGTGCTCTGGGAGTTTGCCACTTTTCTTTCAAAATGATACTTTGATATTTAAATTTGATGTTCAGAAGTGTTTGTCAAACTATTGTTAGGCAATATTTTTTTAATGTCAAGGCTAATTTGGAGAATGGGTTATTCCTGTTGAAATCCACACACCCTCTGGAAGACATGACCTTAATCTCCCACACAGGGGGTGTAGATTTGAAATGGAGTCACCCATTCAGGTAGTCCTATTTTGGAATTCACCCTCCTTACATACAGGGTGCATATACCGTAACCACTCGGGTATAAGCCCACCTTCGGCTATAAGCCCACCCCCTATTTTTCAAACCATTCTGAGAATAAGGGTGCACTCGGGTATAAGCCCAGTGGTAATTTTGGCTTAGTTCTTAAATCGTATCAATGCTTTTTTTTCACATTCTAGAACAAATATAAAAAAATATCAGTTAAAAATTAACATTCCATACTTATAATTAAAAAAAATGATATAGATGATAGAAATTGCTGGTACTTTGAGCATATGGGGAAGATTGTTCTTATTTTTATATTAAACTACTAGCCCCTCCCCGGTTATAAGCCCACCCCCATTTTTAAAGTGAAATTGCCCATCTAGGAGGGTGGGCTTATACCCGAGTGGTTACGGTATTTCAATGAGAATAACCGCATGGGCTGCAAAAGAAGATATATATTTTTGGTAATGCTGTTAATTTAGTACCAAAATAGAAAATATAATGCTGCTTGAAGCTCTGCAAATCTGGGCTAGAAGATACATGTTCTGGTACTAAGGGCATTTTACATGGCTGCAGATTATGAGAGAAATGATCTTCTGCGGCAGAACAAGTTGGATCTTAGAATAATAGGTTGGATGATCTAATAGAATGCCTGAGATGCGCAGGTCCACTGTATGAAGTAACAGGCATGGCAATTGTTTGCTTCATTTGGTCAGATGTTTTATGCATTTACAAGGATTGGCTTCTGCGTTACAATATAGTTAACTAATGAAATAGTCATCTTAAATAAACATATAACAGTGGCACATCGAGAGGTTCGGTTTGGGGCTTCAGCCCCCCCCCCTCCAGCTTTTCTAAAAAATTGTGCAAAATCAGCCTATTTTTGGCAAATTTTAGCCACTCAGTACCCAAATGGATTCTGAGCCCCAGACTAGTAGGTTTCTGGACATACCTATGTAAAATAGATCTAACACTAACACGAAACAAGGGATTGAATTCCATTATGCCTAAACCATATGTGACATGATCAAGGGGAATGAGTCACATGTCGGCCCTGGTCGAAAATGAGTTCTACACATGTTTTTGAAGAGGACATTGAGAGCTTTCAGAAACTGAAAACCCCATGTTGATACGACTTTTCTTTGTGAAGTTACCTCAATTTATCAATCGCTGAAAACAATATAAAACAAAAGAATTTTAACACTTTCTTTGCCAATATCTCAAAATCAATATTAGCGACATCCGACTCATTTCCCTTGATCGTGTCACATATATTAAAAATAACACAAACTATGATCAGTTGTAATTATACTTTCCTTCACATGAAGAGCTTGTGAGGAATAACCTTTCTGCTGCATTTAACACTAAATAGAATCTTAAGGGAAAAAATACTATTCTTTCTACCCTTGCCCTTTAGATTTACTGCAATTGTGAACAAAGTTTCTACCAAAACATGAAGTTATGTAGTAACTTAACCTACAGTAGTATACCTTTAAAAAAGCAATGAATGGACATGCATGTTTTAAATTCCAAGTAGGAACTGAGGTACTGCAAAAATATTAAAATATTATATTGAGCTATTCAGGGAGCTATTCCAGTTGAAATCCATACACCCCCTATGGAAGACATGACCTTTATCTTCCACACAGAGAGTGTGAACTTCAAATATGGTTATCTGAAAGAGTGACTCCATTTGAAATCTACACCCCTGTGTGGTAGATTAGGTCATGTCTTCCATAGGGGTGTATGGATTTCAACTGAATAGTCCGCTCCCATTCAGGCAAGACTAGATTTGTGATATGAATAAAATTGTGATATTTTTATTTGAACTTTTTCCCTCCGGATATTGGAAATATGCGACGAAGAATATCGTCATGAGCAGAGCTTATAATTCCCCTTGTAAGAGCGGAAGAAGTTATGAAAAATTTATATACGTCATTCACAGGAACTGAAATATCAGTGAATGCTATGAAACTATTGAAATTGTGTAAATTTATATTTAATCATATCTCATGTTATGACTGATTCCGGATATGTGACAGGTTTTTATATTAAAAGTATACATAAGAAGATTATTTTTATCAGAATCCTTAATGATGCATGATTAGAGGTTTAAGATATATCATTTAAATTATAAGACCTATTTTAACACTGACGTGTGCGATCACTTTAATTTATAGTTCGATATAGCATCTGCTTACAATGTAATATTTGGCTATTGTAGATGAAATCCATACACCCCCTATGGAAGACATGACCTTAATCTCTCACACATGGAGTGATGATTTCAAATGCAGTCGCCCATTCATGTAGCCCATTTGAAATTCACGCTGCGAAGATTAAGATCATGATCTGCAGATCTAGATCATGTCTTCCATAGTGGATGTATGGATTTAAACTTGACCAGCCCATTGTAATGAAATGTTACCGATGGTATTAAAGTCACATTCAGTGATTCTAGCGAAAGTATTAAAAAATTGTGTATTAATCCCTTAAAAGTGAAGGATAAGTCGTTAAAATTGTCATTTGGTATTTCTGAAATAAAAAAATTGGGCAAAAAACAAGGAAACAGCATTATTGACAAAGTTTACGCCCCATGAAATACACATAGCTAATTTTATACTGTCAGTGTATAAATTACAGATGTAAAATGTCTTATTTTGTCTTTCATACACGTTTTTCGGCTGAACTAAAGTCTGCACAAAAAGTAACTCAGCTGTTATAAATACGCCTACAGATTCAGAACTTATAATTGTTTTTACAATATTTCAACATAAAACGAAGGATGATTTATTTACGCGCATTTTGATACCACATTTGTCCAATTTTGTTCAATATTGACAATACAGCAGTGTTTTGAAAGAAAAATACCCCAATTTAAAAGTTGCTGTTATTTGTATTGATTTGAAGTAAGCGTGAAGATAATCACAGGCTTTACGTGTTTACAGTGCTGGCATTATAACCATTGATTGCTGTAAACGGCAACTTTTAAATTCAGGTATTTTTCTGTAAAAGCACTACTGTGTTGTTAATATTGAACAACATTTGACGAATGGGATATCAAAATGCGTGTAAATAAATCATGCTTCTCTCTATGTTGAAATATTGTGAAAACAATTATTAGTTCTGAATCTATAGGCGTATTTATAACAGCTGAGTTACTTTTTGTGCAGACTTTATACTAGCAAGCTATATTAGCACATCTATGACAATGACAAAGGTACCAAAATCTGAATTTTGATGATTTTTATGATCATCCAGATGAGTAAATCACTGAATGGGCCTTTGCTGGTCAGTATTAAAGCCCCAATCAGAGATCTGATGACATAGCGAATCTTATTTTTGACATCTTATTTTAAACATAGCGGGCTGTAAACTTTATGATCTTTGATATTATGGTATGTGTGCTGCTATTCATGGTTAATTGATCATTTATGATTTCCAGATATTACCTCAAGGCCCAGAAAAAATATTAAGGGTTGGTATTAGCTCCCTAATTAGCCTATATGATCTGCTTGCTCCAACCTGATAACAAATTATAAACAATAGTGATATTTGAACTGTTAATAATTTTCTAGAAATATGAAAAATTCAAGAATAAAGATAAGCCGAGATACGAAAAATTCAAAATGAAAGATCGGCTAAGGATCGTAATTTCCAGTGAGGAATGAAATTGTTAACCTGTGCATGAAATGTAACTGACCATTCATAACGTGTGGCTATTTGGCTATAGATGAAATACATACTCCCCTATCAGGGAATACATGACCTTAATCTCCCATGCGCGGGGATGTGAATTTCAAATGGAGTCACCCATTCAGGTAACCATAGGGGGTAATGGATGTCAACTGGAATAGCCCATTGATTTTGAGCACATTATATTTTTGCATTGTTTCTCTTCAGAAAATTTTGTATGCCCAAACATTATTACTGCTTTTCATGGATAAAAAAATAGGAGTACCAATTAATGAATTTATAGCTGATATTTGCCTGAACCCATATTTTCAGGGTGTTTGACAGCTTGCTAGGCTTATAAATAACCCACTGAAAATTGATTCCTCACTATTCCTCAGTGACAACTTGAGAGGGAGTGCTTGTCATATTTCAGAATAGCCTCAATTAGACAGTAGCAAACTCAGGTGACATTTACACCATGTAGGTTAACCAGGAATATCATATTCAAGTCACGACTGAATTTGACTAGTTTGTTTATTAAAAAAGCCGTTTAGAGACTAAAATGGTCTTCAATTATGGGTGTGTTGCTTGGTGCGATGGCCGGAATATGGACATCAGTTGATAGAGAAATGAGTGATGTTAACTCCCATGAATACTCAGCCTGCTATTAATTGGCTACAATATGGCAGCATAGGGTTTATTGGGGCCAATCAGCAACATGGTAAGAATGGTGGTAGGGCTGAAGAGGCTTAACCCCAAGGGTACTACCTGCTGATTGGCTACAATAAGCTATAGGATTTATTAAGCCAATCAACAACATGGTTAGAATCAGTTGTACAGCTGAATTTATAGAAGCTGTATTTTAATTGGTCACTCTGGTGAATACATTGCATAATCAATCCGAAATGCTGTAAGAAAGACATTATGTTAAAATGGACATTATTACAACTGAAATTTATTGCTGGGTGAATGAGCTGAAACGTGTACGAAGAAAGAAACATTGTGATAAAGGTCTTGCTGATGTAAATGTCTAAATTGCTCTATTTTACAAAACCCTGAACAGGTTGTCAGATATGTTACCATATTGATTTACTGGCTTGTGGCATTATTGTAAAAAATGAAAAATAATGAAAATTTTCAAATTCCTATTTTTTTACTTTCGGACTAAGTGAACTTTCACATCCTTGAAAATACAGGTAATTGTTAAAAATAGGATTGAAAATTATTTAGTAACCTTTGAAATAGCCAATCTTGTATAAAGCAAAAACAATTATAAGTCCATTTCTCAGAAAAACAATGAAGCAAAAATATCAAAGTATACTATTGATATAATTTTGGTGTATTTTGAAAGCTTATTGCCGAAAGTGCTTACAGATAAGGCCAAAAAAAAAAAAAGGTTTGTCTCAAAGCTTTGCTAGCAGCATTTGTAAAATCCCACGATTTGACAAAAAACAAATTCGAAATTTTTTTATTTAAAAAACAAAATTTTTAAAGTTTTTTCAGAAAAAATCGTGAAAATCAGACTTTTTCTCAAAATACCATGAAAAAAGTCGGGAATAAATATTTGGCCTAAATATAAAATTGTGAAATGTCAAAAATGTGACTTGCTTTATCAGAGCAGTGACACAAACAAGGATTGTATTGACTCACACTAGCAATAAATAGTCAATTTTCTTTTTTGTATTTCCTTGAAATATGAATAAGTTTCTATTTTTAATAGCAGGTGGGTGGTCCCCATGGTCGTACTTCAGTATGCATCACTTAAAAGCAGCTTGTTTATTGCTATCTTTAGTACCTAGCACCTATGTGTAAAAATGGCTGATGCACACATTGCTATCTTCAGTAGATAGCACTTGTAAGTAATAAGCAACTAACTTCACACATTTTTATCTTCAGTAGATAGAACCTATTTGTAACAGCTAAAACCACACCATGCTCTCTTTAATAGATAATACTTAGTTGTACAAAAAACACAGCTAATACCACGTGATGCCATCCTCAGTAGATGGCATTTATTTGCAAGAAAAACACAGCTAAAACCATACAATGCTATCTTCAGTAGATAGTATTTATTTGTAAGAAAATCACAGCTAAAACCACATGATGCCATCTTCAGTGGATAGCATTTATGTGTAAGAAACACACAGTTAAAACCACATGATGCTATCTTCAGTAGATAGCATTTTATTTGTAAGAAAAACACAGCTAAAACTACACCATGCTGTCTTCTGTAGATAGCACATATTTGTAAGAATAACTTCCTCCACCAGTTCCAAGCACAGGGAATAACAACAAAACAAATCAAACAAAAAAAAAAGCTTATACCACACCATGCTGTCTTCAGTAGATATTTGTCAGCAAAATATAACACATATTGCTATAGGTTGTTTATTTTCTATAATAAAGTGCAAATGTGAAGAATAAGCCCACCAGACATTGACAAGGCCAATGAATAGAATGATAATGGAATCAAAGTGATAACTCTCAAGAAGAGCTCTGGTGTGCCAATCAAATGGTTCACTGCATCTTACAGCTTATTGACAATGAAAAAAAGAACGAAAAACAAGTGGGCAGGGGATGAAAATGCCAATGGTATCTATATATACATGCAGTGATAAAAGCACTTATTTCTAACAATAACAAGCACCTAACATCATAACACAAAGCTATTTTCAGTAGATAGCACCTTTATGCAACATGAACCAATACCATGCATTACTATCTTCAGTAGATAGAACTTCTTCATAACAAGCAGCTAAAACCGCATTATGATATCTTGAATAGATAGCACACATTTGTAACAAAATCAAACTCCACACTTTGCTATCTTCAGTAGATAGCACCTATTTCTCGCATGCATCACACATTGCTATCTTCAGTAGATAGCACTAATTTCTACCAAGTAACTAGCATCACGCACTGCTATCTTCAGTAGATAGCACTTATTTCTACCAAGTAGCCTGTATCACACATTGCTATCTTCAGTAGATAGCACTTATTTCTTCTAAGTAGCCTGCATCACACATTGCTATCTTCAGTAGATAGCACTTATTTCTACCAAGTAGCCTGCATCACACATTGCTATCTTCAGTAGATAGCATCACTGTGTTATAATCAGATAACACCACACATTGCTGTCTTTAGTAAATAGCACATGTAAATTTAACAGTTAATTATCAATTAGCCTTTAGTACAAGATTGCATATGAACACTTTTAAGTGTTTATATTAAAATATGAAAGTAATACTTAAGAACAAAAAGGCAGTCAGTAAGGATGGAATTTAGGCTGATCTAGGGCTGGTCATAGCCCAGCAAAAAAATAAGAAAACATATATAACTTAATATTCATAACATGTAATAAGTTCATAACAAACTCGTCACAAAATCATCATCCTTGTCTGCATTGAAATCAGATTGGGTTTCATCAATCTTTGGGTTTGTAAGCCATATCTTAAAATTATTAAATTTTGACAACAAATTGGTTGTCAGTTGGTCAGCTCAATAATATCACAGTTAATAACTTTTTGATTTGTATAATAATATGCTTCATTGCATTTTATTATTACCACACTGTAATGTGTGTAAATATTAGCGCTACATCAATTTTTCACGTTTACCACATTCCAAGCAGTTACCACACAAAAAAATGATGTGCAAATATATTTATTTTGTGTAAAGGTCAATGTAAGGAAACTTTAGAATTGGGAATTTAAAAAAGAAGTGAAACAGTTCAAAATTGTCTAAGCACCAAAATTTAATTGTGTGAAAATTGTC
This sequence comes from Amphiura filiformis, assembly GCF_039555335.1. Lineage (NCBI taxonomy): Eukaryota > Metazoa > Echinodermata > Ophiuroidea > Amphilepidida > Amphiuridae > Amphiura > Amphiura filiformis. The sequence goes on from NC_092634.1 coordinate 42,490,886, forward strand.
ACTGTGGATATCAATTTTCCATGATATCAATTTGGCATGAAACCAGGTTGAGTTAAATGGGCTGTTCCATTTGAAATCTACACCCCCACTGAGGAAGACTTTCAACCACATTGTATTCCAGACCCAACCAATTTCATAGCCTAACTAAGAAGTGGTGTGGAAGATTTTGGAATTTCCAAATAAAATTGTTTAATTTGAAGTCAATTTGTATACAATTTAACATGATTTTCAATTTTCAACTGGAATGATTAAACATAAAACTAGCCACACTTTCCAGCTGCATTGAACAAAACGTGCTACTAAGATATGAGTGGGTGTGTGGAGTTTAAATGGAACAGCCTAAAGGTTTATGTGTGACAAAGTCGTTATGAAATGAGTATCGTCAATATGAGATATTGCAAATAATATTGAGATGTGTTTCTAAGTGATATTAGGCATGATAAGTAAGGCTGAGCAGATTATTGCATCTGCCCATATGTGTCATTGGTGAAATATCGGATTGGAAGTCTCTGGACAGTGCAATAATTGGCAGAACGTTATGGTTCTGTGGAAAAATTGCTTTGAAGCAATTTGAAAGTAGGCCTAGTTGCATTTTAAAATGGAACCCATTTGCATTTAAATAAGCAAAACATGACCAGTAACAAAGCCCCTAGATTTGCGCTGAAGCTTTGAGTAATATTGACCATTGCCAGGATACAGGATGACTTGCAGAGCTTGCTTCTTAATTTTACATTTCAATTAGGCGATAGTCAGTGCCAGGATTTGTGTCAAATATTCCTGAGATGATGTGTTGGATAAGTACAAAGCCTGACTTTATAAAGCATTATCTATCATGATTATGCATGGAGGGTATCCACACAATGCGGTTGAATTAGATTTAAAATTCCAGATGAAATTTGCAGTAACCATTAGATAAGATCTGGAGCGATTAGACTGTGCCATCCCAGCAAAAACAAAATGTTTTACAGAAAAAGTTTAAATGTCCAGTTATTATATAGGGTATAAAAACGTTTTAATAACATGCAAAAAATGTTTTTGAAAACTTTATGCAAAACATTCTAACAAATCTTTTACAGCTCCCAAAATGAAGATATTTTGTTTTTCATTGTTAATATTAAAGTGCTTGGTTATAAAACAATCATATTTGCACAAAAAAATTGTATTTAATTGTAATACATATCACAGTATGGGTCATATGTTGGCACCATTTCTGCATCTCAGCTTCGGGACCACCAGGGGATCTTAAGCGGGCCCCTGGACCCCACGCTGGAAGGCTCCCGCTCTGCGCTGCGCATCTCGCCCTACAGGCTTCAACATCACCTCATGGTTAGTGTGGGCCCTCCAAATTTGGCCTGGCCCAGGGCTCCAAAAAGTTAAATCCAGTCTGTGTATACTTTAAGACATCAATTATAATTAATTCTTAGTTAGTGGGAGTGGTCTATTACGTAGACACATAATCTGATTGGACAATCGCATGATTTGGGTGTCGTCCATCAGGCGGTAGACGACCCCAGGTCATCATAAGTATTGAAAATGCGTAACACGCTCAAAGAGGTGTGCGTATGTATCGCGTTGTATGCGTAGAAGTAGTGCGGAATACTCGCACGCGCTAGCAGTACGCGCAACAAAAGATGTGAAGTTGTAAACATGTTTCGTTCATTTTAGGTGATCCTAGGACTTAATTGGTCACTGTGAGGGCAGACTTATCAAGAACTGCTATTAAAATAAGTGTGTCACTATTTCTATGAAAGCTTAAATGCTGCATGATATGTAGATAGGTTAACAGACCATATAAGTTAACAGTGTCATTTCTTGTTTATATTTTTATCTCAGGCGGAGGGAGATGGACGGTCAGCTATTCTGTGAGGAGCACACACCAAAAGAAAAACAAACAGTAAATGGAGAGGTGAGTGTCTACAGACATACATTATCTTAACCCCCTGGACACTACTGGTTATGTAACAGCATTTCTGATTGGTTGATAACTAAAAATGCTCATTTCAATTGCCAATTACGACTTGGCTTTAAACTATTTATGGTCAAACTTGCATTTGGGGGTGATCTTATTAATACCATCCTTGATTGGTTCAAAATTGGACACATATTCATTTTGGCCAATCGGCAGGTAGTTCTCATGAGGTTATAGAAATTTCTTAACAGGAAGAGCTTGTATATAGTGCTACATTTTGCATGCATTGGGCTATTCCAATTGAAATTCATACACCCTATATAAGATGTGACCTTAGTCATGAATTTGAGTATGAATTTTAAATGGAGTTACCTGGATGGGAGACTCCATTAGAAATCTTCACCCCCTGTAGTAGATTAAGGTAATGTCTTCCAGGGGGTGTATGGATTTCAACCGGAATAGTCCATTTTGCCATTAAGTCAAATGCTTCAATAACTAAAAAAACGTAAGACTTCCAAACTTTTTTCGACACCATACTTCACATAGTTTGTTTCAGTTTTACAGTAATTTCCAACAATTCTGTAAATTTGATACTCTTTCATGTGACACAATGTCAAATGTCAAACCAACTTGCATCATCCCAAATTTTCACAGAAATGTTGCAAGATTTACCAAGAGAGCCATTGTTATTGGGTATGCCCTGGCCCCTCTTTGATTACCTAACTGTTTCTTTACACATTCAACTGATTTATTTTGTTTGATCAAAAAAAAAAATTTCATTATGTAACATCAATATTTTTTTTTTTTTTTTTTTTAATTTGACGAGTTGTCAGGCATAAGCCTTTATTATACATATTACGAAAACCATATATTATACATATTTAAATAATTAAATCACACATTTTCAGAACACACAGATTATTGCATTACACTATATAAAATATACAAGTATAAGAAATTAAGTTGAACAATTAGATATATTGCGAATTTTGAGTTCATTATCAAACAAAAAGAGAAGATTGGGGTGGTTACCATATCTATATTTGCTAATACAAAGCTTGGCAATTACAATTACATAGTTGACAAACAGGTTGTCTTTGCTGTGTGAACCATGTTCACCAAACATGACATTTTTAACATTGAGAGAGATGTTATGTTGGATATTCAAAGATATCACTGTTTTGACTTTATCCCAAATGGGATTGATTTTTTACAATAGTAAAAGAAATGATCAACATGATCAATAACATTACAGGTTTCACACATATTAGAATTTTCTTTGCCCATTTTATACAACATTGTTTTTGTGGGGTATATGTTGTGAAGAATCTTCCAATTAAGAGAAATCAGACGAGCTTCTTTAGTGCATTGGGGGACATTATTCCAAATAGAATTCCAGTTAAAATGATATCTGGGGAATTTGTTTGCCCAGAATTTGTAACACGTTGGGGTTGTATACATCGACCTGATTTTAATTTCTTTAAAATCTTTAGCGATGCATTTTTGAATAGGAATTTTATTAAACAAGATGTCAGAGCGTTCTTCACAAGGCTTAGGATGAGTTTTCCAATCTTTAGGAAGAGCATTATGAACAACAAAGTAATCAATGAAGACCCTTGGATTTTGAGGGATACGACGCTGAATATCTTGAACAGAAAACATAGACCCTTGATTGTCAAAGAGATCGTTAACTCTTATGAAGCCTGCTCTGATCCAGTCATGCATAAAAAGTGATTTACTGTTAAGTTGAATAGCATTGTTGTTCCATATTATTTCAGTACCAGGCATATCAATATCCTGTTTGTAAACAACCGGTTTTGTGTTAAACCAATATTTGATTACAGATGAGTAAAACTTGGGTAACTTATCAATGATATTGACACAATCAATGCCCATGGTTTTAATAGAGCAGTTACATTTAAAAGGTCTGTATTAAGACCAATCTTAGACACATGATATAAAGCAATATTTTTCCACACAGCAACCTCATTATTGACGAGTTTCTTTATCCAAGACAACGTCAATGATTCAAAAAAGATGTTACATGAAACATTTTATTCCTCCCATATCAAAGTCAGAAATGATTGTTCTGCGTTTTACCGCTTCAGCTCTATTCCAAACAAATTTTATAAACATGTTGTTGATTTTTGTCACCACTTTGTCTGGAATAATAATCGTGGAAGCAATATATGTGAGCTGTGATGCTAAAAGAGACTTGACAATTAAGTTTCTACCAATCATTGATAATCCTCTCATTTGCCATGCACGGATAGAACTCTCGATTTTTTTTCATTTTTTCATCCCAGTTACAATTGAGTTTTTCAAGAGGAACGTTTGGGCTAAAGGTAATACCAAGGATTTTAATAGTATTATCTGGAGAAAGCTTCCAATTAACATTACCAATTTTAAAATCGTTGTTTTTGAGAGAACCAATCCAGATGGCATCACATTTATTGTAATTCAAACAGAGACCAGATAGAAGCGCAAACTTATAAAGAATGAATAGAGTATTTTGGAGTGCCTCAGAAGAATTGACAGAAATTGTTGTATCATCAGCAAAGGCTGAAATTTTGACTTCGTTGCGACCATATCCTTCTATAGGAAGTTTTATACCTTTAATAGATTTGGATTGGCGAATTTTACATGATAACAGTTCCACACTTAGAACAAAGAGCAGTGATGCAATCGGGCATCCCTGTCTTACACCGCGTTCGACTTCAAAGAATTTAGACATATGCCCATTGTTTATGATACAATTTGATGTGTTTTTAAAATGACAGAAATCCATTTTATAAATGATTCATCGAAATTGAACTTTCTTAAAGCATACAAGATAAATTCACGTTCAATTGTGTCGAACGCTTTTTATAATCAACACATAACATAATACCAGGAATGTCATTATCATCAACATAACGTAAAACATCTTCGATTAAACGAATGTTATTATGAATACTACGACCTTTTACAAATCCATTTTGATCATTGTTGACCAGTCCCTTAAGCACTTTTTGCAATCGAGCAGCAAGAGACTTTGTTACAATCTTGTAATCGATGTTAAGAAGTGTAATTGGACGCCAATTATCGAGCCTATCACGAGGCAATCCTTTGCCTTTGTGAAGAAGAGAGATAATTCCTGGTTTTGGACAGGAGTTAAACCATCAGTATTGTATGATTCATTATATGCATCAACAACCAATTGACCTACTTTTGGCCAGTATTTACTATAGAATTCAACAGTGATACCATCATATCCCGGGCTTTTATTCCGGGCCATCCCACGTATGGCATCACTACATTCGGATGTTGTTAACTCTCCATTACATAATACCTTTTCATCCTCTGTTAACTTTGGAATGTCAACACTATTGAAGAACTCATCCAAATCTGTCTCAGAGATGTTATTCTGACCTTTATACAAAGAAGAAAAGTACTTGATTTCTTCATCAAGGATTTTATCTTGAGCAGTTATATTGTTACCATTGTCATCGCTCAGGATAGTGATTGACTTGCGATTAATGTTACTTTTTTCGAGGTTAAGAAAGTATTTAGATGATTTTTCACCTTCTTCGATCCATTTTGTCTTAGATCTAATTTGTAAACCTTTCATATAGTGCTCAGTACAAACCTCATACTCAAGTTTCAATTTGTTATAAACACATTTGAAGTTGTCGTCACTGGGATTTTTACAGTGTTAACATAGGCTTCTTGAAGTTTACACTCAATTTCAGAAATTCTGTTTTTCTTATACCGGTTACACCTAGATGCAAATTCGATACTGAAAGAACGAATTTTATTTTTACATAAAGACCAGAGGTCAGCACAAGATAAAAATTCACCATAAGTATTTACACATTCATCAATCATAGTTAGTAAATTCTCAGAGTAATCATCATTTTTTAGTAACTCATTGTTGAATTTCCAGTAACTATTACCTCTTATGACATTATCAAAAGAAAGACACATATGAACTGCTAAATGATCAGTTCTTGCTACTGTTAATATATCAACAGATTTTGTTGCAACATCCATGGTAGATGGTATAAACCAATAATCAAGAGTACTGCATATATATGGCTTATTTTGTTTCCAAGTATATCTTACTTCATTAGGACCATGTTTAACACGCCATATATCAATAAACTCATTTTCAACAAGAAAATCCTTAATAATATTAGCACACATAGGGCTTGGTGTATTACCACCAATTTTATCAACAGATGGATTCAACACAGTATTCAAATCACCACCAATAATAACATGCCCATCACTACTATTTTCTTGGATAGCACTGATCATTTTCTTAAGAAATGTCTTACGGTCATCGATACCATTAGGTGCATACACATTCCATAAATAATATATCTCATTGTTGATAGGAAGTTTTACACATAAAAGTCTTCCTTCATCATCACCGTATACTTTTTCACATTTAACATCAACATCGTTTTTTATACCAATTAAAACACCACGACTATGATTTGTGCCATGATTAGCAAAAAGGTGCCACCCCACTCTCTTTCCCAGGTAGCAATATCTTTATCATTACAATAAACTTCTTGCATGAAAACAAAGTGAGATTTTTGACGTTTAAGCCAAGTGAAAATTGACTTACGCTTTTTTGAAATTATAAAGCCACGAACATTAATTGTTATAAAATTATACATGTTTGACATTAAAATATATTAACACTATTAAAACATTGGTAAAACCAATTTTCAATAAAATACACTGTTTATCAACCTCAGTTTTTGGGTGGTAATGGGTTCACTATTTTGTGACCACTGACTCTAGATTTTTGCCCATCAGAAATTGTCACTTGATCAGACATGTCAGAGTCAAAGTCTTTTTTCTCGCGTTTGTCTGGGTTTTCACTTTTGTCCGGAGTTCTTTCTTTGCTTTTGTTGCATTTTTGCTGGGTGACGAGGATACAAAGCTAAGAGTCACTTGTTTTTTCTTTCCGCCCGAGTGAAAGAGGAGTTGAGTTTGTTTGGACAGTATTTTTGGTTTTCTACCTTTGGACTTTTAGTAGAGTTCACATTTATCTGTTTAACTTCTTGTTCTTGTTACAAGGCGTTGCGAATCTTCAGACTCTAGGTTAAGAACCGCTTTAACCTTTTTAATAGTTCAGGTGAGTTTTGTTTGTCTGGATGGAGACAATGATCTATGAGCTCTTGGGCGAGGGTTGTTGCTTCAGCAGCACGTGTACTCTCACTGCACTCATCTTCTGGAGATTTTGGTAGACTTTGGCTCGTTGAACTTTGGTCGTTGGAATTATCTGTTTTCTTAGCAGGACAGTCGTAGCTTCGGTGACCAAACTTATTGCAATTGAAACACTTTGGTCCCTTTGAGATATGGGGACATGCATGTTTAACATGCCCTGTATTACCACAATGGTAGCATTTTTGTGGTGGTTTAGATGGACAATCAGCAATTTGATGGTCACAGCTATGACAGTATTTGCAAAAGTTGTCAGATTGACCACTGTAGTATAATGTCACTTCTATTTCAATTAGAGAATTAGGATCTAAAGGACTGGATATGTCCATCTTAGAGTATCTTGGTTTTTCTTCATTTATTTTGCTTACGTAGCAGTATCTATGACCAGTAAGGAGATGGTCAAATTGGTTGTGTGTACCCTTATCTTTTGATTTGTGTCGAAAGATGGGACTGTCTAGCTTGGCAAATGACTCTACCCAACTTGTGATGTCAGCATCAGGTACGTGTAACATCAATATGCTTTTTTTCCCAAGAAAAAACTAACAAAAGGATTTAAATAATCTATCAGTGAATATTTTCATTAGAAATCACTCACTCTGCTGGATCAAAACATACTTATGACATAATGATAACAATTTCACGCTTCTAACCCCTCAGGACTCCTGCAGGCTGTGGGCACAAGTTCACTCCCTCGCTTGTTATACAACATGTTGCATAATGAAAATATGATGGCAAAATGGCTGCTCTATGGCAAACCTATTTCTTTCTTGGCCTTATCATTAAGTTGGAATGCTTTTTTTTTAAGTTGAAAGTGATTTGAAGCTCTTTCGCAAAGTGTTAGTTTAATATAGTTCAGAAGAGCTTATCATGTCAATTACATAATTAAATTTTCAAATTGTGACCTGACGGCTTGTCTACTAAATAAAAATCTACTAGCCCCACTGCCCACCATGTAGCCCAACAAAAAATGTTGGTGTTGCATGATGTTGAATGGCCAATTATTTTATCCCGTCCTCAGAATTATGAACCATTGAAATCACAGAATTACCCCATCGGTAGCATAGGCCTGTGCACCACAAAGGGTTCTGCTTTCAAAAAAGGCAGCAATTACATGTGAATTTGTTGTCCACACTGTTTTCACAACAATTCAAGAAATGAAAGACCGAGAAGTCAGCGAACTGCAGCCACTAGCTAGGATTCCAGGCTAGGATTGGATTTAGGCATTGACCTGGCCAATTCTCAGTGGGAATATTTTTCACATCTTGGATTGGAACAAAACTGATGACATTTTGTAACATTATACGCTACCCAAAAGTCATTCACTTTTCGCACTTTTTGTGTAATATTTCCGAGGACGGTGTGACATGATACAAAAGAATCCGTATGCACCTGGCATGGATTCCACTAACAGGGGCTGTTCCATTTAAAATCCACACTACTACTGTGGAAGATTTTGGAAATATCTTCCACATGGGGAGTATGATTTCCTAATGAAATGAGCACATTGGGCAGCTCCATTTGAATTTCATACACCCTTTGAGGAAGATTCAATGTGAATCTTCCACAGAGTGAGGGTGAGTTTCAAATGGAGCTGCCTATGTGTTCATTTCATTTGAAAATCATACTCCCCCTGTGGAAGATATTTCCAAAATCTTTCACAGGGGTAGTGTGGATTTTAAATGGAATAGCCCATTTATAATGGTAAACAATGATAATCAAATGCATTCTTAGTTACAAAGAATTTCACAAAGGAAAAGTAGGTGTCAAAATGTTTTTAATATGGGGGGTGGGAACCAAAGATGGCTGAAATTATTGGGGAGAGGGGCTAATTGGTTCTTGGTCCGCACACACCAAAATCACATCTCCCTGGTTCATCAGGGATAAATAAAACCCATTGTAAAGGTGCTGAAATTAGTAGTAATGGGTTCAAACATGCACTTACACTATGTTACATTGCATCTTCCCAAAATAGGCACAGGGACCCTTAACACATTTGATTTTTCTTAAATTTGCTTGTTTTAGATACCCTATTCATGTTGTGATTTGATCTTCAAAATGACTCTTTTTACAGGATATTTTGTCCAGGGATTACACCCTCTGGTCAGTGGTCAATGACCAGTGTCCCCTGGGAAAACAGGGGACAGAACTAATACTGTGTATAGTGTACAAAGATAGGCTTAATGTATAAGCCAATATTTTTTGCAGTTGCAAGCTTTATTAACATTTTCACATGCAGGGTTATAATTTCACAGTAGATTTCTTAACAAACTCTTGCCACAAGATTGACTCTGTTTTGATATTCTTAAAAGATTATTCACTGGTCCTAGAGAAAGTGTTAAAAAAATAAAATTGTATATAAATTGCCTAAAAGCGAAGGATAAGTCATTAAAATTGTCTTTACGTATTTTTGAATTGTGGGTACTTTTAAAGGGTAGGCCGTAATCTTTGACGTTTAGGGTTGCAATTTCAACCGGTCATTGATGTTAAGGGTTATTTAGTCACAGAGTGTTCGTCATCTGATCTGGAGATGGTACTCGGGTACAAAAGTAATAAACCAAAACAAAGTAAATGAATCAATGTAGTTCCAATGTATTCTCTTTATTAGTACTCATTTTAATGTTTCACACCATTTAGGGGTAAAATTTCTAATATCTTACGCCAATAAGGGGTGGAATTTGCTACACATGAATACGCCATTTAGGGTCGAACTTTGAGATGCTGTGACAAGCGTTTAATATGCGAGCGAGCTCCCTGGGCAAAGTATGGTTTCATTATCATTGTCATTGGTGATCAACTATTACTTCAACAGGCTTTCCATGTTGTTATCAGCGTCAGATTTAGTTTGATATTCGGTCGTCACATCCAGCAATGGGAAATCTAAAGATATGGATAGTTGTGTATCAAGGGACGTTACAAAGCTTATACTTGAGTTTGATGGATTTGAAAATACCTGGAAGTTGAAATAACATGCGGTGGCATGGGAGTTGCTATCTTAGCTGCACTATTCAAAGTTTTCTGTTTATTGCATTGAAGGTTTTTAACAAAGCAGAGGCTGGAAGTTTTAAGATATTGCTCCCAAATCACAAGGCCCATTACAAGTGCAAGACATTTGCAGTTGTACAAAATAATAGTCTGCAATACGTGCTTGCATTCATCCATGGAAGAGATAGGTCGTGTGTCTTGAGCTCGCCACCAAAAAAAGGTGGCGACGTTACATTTTGCCAAAGTCGACTCAAAACAAATGATGATATCTCTGTCAAGCAAGAAGTTATTGTCATGCTTGTGGTCTCATTTTATTGCTAAATAAAATGCACTTTCAACCCTGTAAAAAGAAATACTTGAACTTTTTAATACTGACACTGTGCTTCATAGAATTCAGAATGGGCAGGGTGGCGGTGGTGGGGGATGTGGTGGTGGGGGATGTGGTACACACAAACTCTATGGGATTGGTATTTTTAGTGCGTAATCTGCTTCTGTAAAGGCTGTAAATTTCATTTGGACTCTATTTAGCATCTAAAAGACTCATGGCCTTACAGCTAAACAATTCTACTAATTGTTTTTAATCATTTATGATTGGTTTAGTCTAGAAAATGCAAACTTTTTCATACAAAACTACCTGTTGTCATATTAAACACTGTAGTAAGTAATGCAGATGTCTTCAAAATCTAAAAGTTACTGTAAAATTTTAATTACTTATCCTATCATAGTCAAAGTATAGATTTTCTGAAGGGAAATTTGACGAGGAATCTAAATATGGACATATTTTTTCTGTATGGGTTAGGGGGAAAATGTTTAGGTTTAAAATATGTTGAATTGTAAAAAAATCTAACATACTTTGGGACACCCTATATTCCTAGATTACCAAACAGCTGTGATTTTAGTTTCTTCCAAAGTCAGTTGGCTCTCCATATCCTCTAACCAAATGAATGTTGTTTACTTCCAGTTTATTACTGTAAGTTGGTAATAAGCAATGCATTGAGTGACCCATTTTTTATCAAAATCTTTTTTATTCCACCCTGTATAACTTGCAGGTCAGCCTGTATAATGAGTTGAAATGTATATATTTGAATTGCTTATGCCTTCAGCTTTTCAAAAATGTATACTATTGCTAGTTTAGGGGTGATGATTGTCGAGATAATCTAATTAGAAACCCGGTTGGTGTAAAAATTCATAATATTTGTCATGTAACGCTAAGGGTGGCGAGTTCAGGACACACGGCCGATAGAAGAATATGTATGGTGAGGGACTGGGGGAATTAAAAAGTAACATGTTTCTCTACCAGACCATATTAAACGGGGAGTGTAATGTACCATTCTATGTAATGAAAAAAGTAAGAACGTGAAGTTTTAAGTGTAGAATGTTTAGATAAGGGTGAAAAGAATGTTTTGACAAATACAGAAAAACCTCTAATAAAAAAGCCAAATTCTTCCATTAACATCCTGTTGAATTAAAGTTTTACAAAATAAAAGGCAACTTGTTGGATTGCCATCCATGATATGCAAAATCTTCGTGTCTTGGTCCTTCTTAAGCTTCTCGGTCGTAGGGTAAATATATCAATTTTCTCCATATTAGGCAACATAAAAAAAAGGTTCTTCTCAAAGCTCACAAGTGGTTTGAAAACAAATGCAAAATGCAATTTTTTTTTTATTCCTGACTTGGTATTTTTATGGTATTTTGAGGAAAAAATCTGATTGTCGCCAAATTTCTCTGGAAAAATAAAAATCTGCATTTCTTTTTTTCAAATCGCATGATTTTACAAATGCGTGCACGAGCTTTGAGACAAACCTTTTCTTTTTTTGGCCTTATCATGGACAAAGGAATTATAGAGCATGTAGTGTGATGGACGGAGACTTGACACAGCGATATGAGCACAGTGACATCATACTTATGAACATAAGTCTTGATATTAATACGCTGTTTTATTGACACTGTGGCAGCATCATTTGTCTGCGATTAATATATATTGTAATTTAATTTCAAATCCTTTCAAGAACTTTATTGAAGCCAATACTAGTATGCTTGTATACTAAATAAATAATCTTTATAATAATTCTGACTTTTTATCAATAAGAATTCAACATTCTGAAATATACTGCGCCAAGAAAGTATCCTTACACTTGGAAAAATAATCACAATTTCAAAACTGAACCATATTGGGGTAAATTTGTTTTTTTTAAAGATGCACTATCTAATCCTGCACGTTATGACACCACATTGAATCCAATGTGACCTCAAGAAGTAAAGTTACAAGCAATTGAATAGACGAAGGTCCAGTTTTAAAAGTGACAAATTGGCCTATACAAGGCGCAAAAAGATTCCAATTACAAGCGCAACAAAGAGACTACACAGTTTCCTCAATGAAACCTTATTTAAAGCAGTATTTATTTCAGTTTTTACTTCTCTGTTCTTTTCATAACTTGCATTTTATGTGTCAGCTCTTATGTTTCAGTTTTCTTTTGTTCCTTTTGTTTTAAATTAAAGGCACGCACAAATTAGCCATTTACCACTCTCAAACCAGATCTAGTCCGTGGAGTTTTGAATAGGCCAGTGTGTCACTTTTAAAACTGGACCTTCGTCTAGTCAAATGCTTGTAACTTTGCTTCTTGAAGTCACATTGGATTCAATAGGGTGTCAAAATGTGCCGGATAAGATAGTGCATCTATTAAAAAACAAATGTACCCCAAATATGGTTCAGTTTTGAAATTGTGATTATTTTTCCAAGTGTAAGGATACTTTCTTGGAGCAGTATAGTTATTGTTGAGGAAAAATACTCAATTTTAAACATATTTATAAACTACTTTACTCAATCACTTTCAACCTCTTGTGGTTAAAATGTGACACGATGATATATTCAGAGTTATGACATTTATGCACATTTATGGGCAAACATGCAGAACTTATAAATTGGTTTTTCTCTGCCATGAATATTCCATTTTGGCAATTTCTTACGGTATGTTGCCCTTGTACAAAGTAAATAGTGACAGAAAAAAAAAATGGATAACAATTTTTATTCCTAAATACCGAGTTATCCCTGAAGGTGTTACTGGTAGATAAAACATTTTTTCCTCAAAAATGTCAGAATTTGGTATTTAAATTAGTACAGGCATACTTACTTGTATTTGCTTAAAGTGCTTGAATGACTTTTAAATTTCAGTTAGAGTATGTACATAATTCACATTGATTCGGTGACTGTCCATCGGCATCATAAATGGGCTGTAAAGTCTGCATTTTATTCATGTACATAATGAACCTGCTGAAAACATGAGTTTAGATCAAACTTCTTCCTTGTTTCTGAGAGTCTGTCTCATGAATATTTATAATATTCATGAATATTCATCATGATTAGTTGAAGTTGTCGAGTATGAGTTTCAATATACCCAACATATTTAAAGGTTGTTCTATAAACTGTACAAGCATACACACTAAAAACTACGGGGTTATATTTTCCGTGGTCATTTTGAATTGACCACGTTTGGGGTTGTTTTGACCCTTCAAGGGGTTGTACTGTTTTAATTTGACCACATTCACGAGGTCATTTTAGCCACTGATTTAACGTGGTCAAAAACTTAGTGGTCATTTTGCCGATACCGTCGCGCATTGATATCAGTTTCAATCTTCCGCTTTGAAAATCTCAATTCATAAATGAGTTTAAACATGAGCTGCAATTAATGTTTGTTGATTAATAAATAAAACTAATTTTTGACCGAAGTTACCCAATTTGTCAACTTTATAATGACTTGCATTTCGGAACTATTTGCACACACGGTGTGCATCGGCTTCCCACGTGGTCACATCAGCGCCATATTTGTTCTGATTGTGCAGCTCGGCGGATTGTCGTGTGTGCTTGTCTGCATGATGGAATATGAAAAGTTAGTTGAAAAGTGAGACTGCAAGGATGCATAGACCCTTCTCTATGCACGCAGATTCATTCCAATTTCATGCTGTCGTGGCTGGTGTCTTGGCTGCAGTTGTTATAAGCTTATATCATGTAAGCTTATAATACGTGAACTGTCATAGGCGATGACTGACTGTGTGTGAGTGTGATACACAGATGCATTTTGCAGTTTGCTGTTTATGTAATGCTTTCTCTGTGCAGAAACACACTTATGTCCTGGTGGGACCAGCATGACCATAGGCCTACTAAAAAATCCAAACAACCCCTGAATGTGGTTATTGAGTAACCCTATAAAACAACCCTTTCAAATGGGTCATTTCATTTGACCCCGAAATGAGGTCATTAAGTAACCCAATAAGGCAACCCTTTTGAAGGGGTCATTTCATTTGACCCCGAAATGTGGTAATATTTTGACCCCAATGGGGTTACTATTTGACCCAAATACGTAGTCATTGCAATGACCCCGACCAATGGGGTCAAAATGACCCCCGTTAGTGGTATGGTGTTTAGTTGATAACTATGCTGGGGTCAAAAATGACCCCGTTTGGGTCATTTTTTGACCCCGTAGTTTTAAGTGTGTATGGGGTTAAAGAACTGTGTATGACAGATGAGCATGTTATAAATAAGTCAGTTGTCAGGGTATTTGTCACTTTTGTTGATGCTGATCAACATCAAAATACAGGGGCATATTGTCATCCAGCCTACTACGATAATTGTCCATGTCATTTTTTGTAATTTTGAGGACAAAGTACGAAATATGGTTCAAGCATGCATTTAAACATTTATTCACCAATCTTTGAACAAGAACAAATTATAATGATAAAATTAAAGGGAATAATCCAAAATAATTAAGGTGATTATGTAACTGGTGCATGCTTGAACCACATTTTGTACTTTGTTCTCAAAATGACGTCGGCAATTATTGCAGTAGAGTGACGATAGGCAGGAATTTTGTACTCGATGGGTATTTCCCTGCTGGATATGCGCCTGAAATAAGTACTTTGTTTCTTGTTTGGGAACCATCAGCTCTGCATTTGATATGTTCCCAATAATTAAAATTTGTATCACTTTGTGTATTTGCAACATAAATTTATCTGTTCATCATGCCTTTTGAAAAATTATTATCTTATTTCAGTCAAAGCTTCAAGGCTAACCATGTAAGTAGGAATAAATATGTTATATATGATGTAACTGAATCCTACAGCATCTGATCTGCAGGAATTACAAAGTGGATTTTTGTTTCCTTTAAGGGGGTACTACACCCCTCGATAAATTTGTGTCTATTTTAGCATTTTTCTCAAAAACTAATAACACAGTGGTAACAAAAGTTATGTATATTATAGGGGCAAGGAATCCAATTACTATACTGGAATTTCAGTGACCCAAGATAAGCGGTTCGTTATTTATGATAAGAAATAAGGTACCGCTAGGATGTACCTTATTTCCTATCATATTATACTGAACCGCTTGTCTTGAGTCACTGAAATTTCAGTGTAGTAATTGGATTCCTTGCCCCAATGATATACATAACTTTTGTTACCAGTGTGTTATTATTTTTTGAGAAATATGCAAAAATAGCCATAAATTTACCACAGAGGTGTAGTACCCCCTTAAAACATGAAAATGTGACACGATCTGGTCCATGGGGGCCAAAGGAGGCATTTTTGAAAATTGAGTTACTGTAATTATTACATTATACATATAATAGGCTATCATATACTGAAAACACCAAAGGTCTAGTGTACTTTGTTCTAAAGTTATGAAGTTTTTTAATGTCTATTTTCTTATGTATTTAATTGTTTTTTACTCCATATTTTTGCCTTTATCTCAGTTTCCAATTTGCCGCCTTTGGCCCCCATAGACCAGATCGTGTCACAAATGTAGATCCTTTCAGTATTCTATGACACATGTTTAGATGATTTATATCAATTTGACGTCTCCTCAAATGGAAATTCCAGAAACAGACTGGTTTTTGTTCGATCACGTTGATATGATGTTACAATTTAATGGAGTTGTGCAAAAACATGAAGCTATTAATACTATTGAAATGTGAATGGGGAAAATGAATAATTCTGTTTTATGGTCTCTTTTATATAACACTGATGCAAATACTATCAGAATTTAATTTGCTAGTTTGACAAATTGAATGGGGCTTATGTCACTGTATAGAATGAATTTGCTATTTTGACAAATTAAATAGAACTTACCAACTGAGAATAAAACTCAACTTTTGGCGAACTTATTCCCCTGGGCTCTATTTTGTTACTGAAAAGAAACCATTTAAAACGTGAGCATCCCTGCATGGCATTCTGTATTCACTGTTGTACTGAGCATGTGAATACCTCATACATTAGTTACTGCTTACTGGGTCACACTGTCTTGCAAACCTGTTAGCAACCCATTGACTTTGTGTTATGATCATTTTGATTGTGGTTCCGAACATAGATAGCTTGAACCAGTTGACCTGACAGTTTGACGACACAAGTTCAAAACGGAATGACCCCAAATTTCACAATTCAGAATTCTGATGTAATAATCTACCAGATCAAAAGAAAGGCAGATAAAAAGTACCATTTCATTACCAATTTCTAAAATGAGTCTTCAGAAATAAGAATTAACTTGTGGATAGTTTACTTGGGAAAAAAGACTCTCTTGTAGCTGGAGTTATGCATTATATTGACTGCAGACCACAAGTTAAAAAAAATTAAAAAATCAAAAATGTTAGAAATATAAATTTTTATATCCATATTTGGAATCAGCATGAAAATGCATTTAAATGAGTACAAACAAGCATAGTATTGGTTCAGTGGTTTCTGAGTTAGCACTTGATATTCTGAGAAGTTATCTAAAAACTCTGATTTTTATGTTGAAACCTATGGCCAGCATGCAGAGCATTAAGGATAATTTGATACCCTGCTTCCCTACTTGAATATAGTATCATGTATTATCCCAGTGGAATAAGTGCCATTTGAAAAGCAGGATCAGTTTTCTGGTTAGTTTAATGGGAAAGAAGGAACATCAGGCTCTTCCATTAGATATCCATTCACCCCCTATGGAAGACATAAGCTTAATCATCCACACAGGGGTGTAGATTTCAAATGGAGTCACTAATTCAGGTAACCCATTTGATATTCACACTCCCTGTGTGGAAGATTAAGGCCATGTCTTCCATGGGGGTGTATGGATTTCAACTGGAATAGCGCATTTGGAAGGCAAAAAATAGTGAGTGAAAGATACTGAATTTTGTGTGTAAATGAAGTAATGTTTGAGATCAAGAAAAGGAACATCTTTCATAACACAAAGACAATGGAACTAAAGTTGTTTGATATAGCGATCAATCATTGATGTATATAGATTATTTATAAAATATTATTTAGTTGACTTTGTTAATTATGAAAACAGTTAGTATTTTGAATGTATAATGTATTGACCGACACAATTGTACCATTAATGCAGATTATTTAGCCAAGAATTCATTAATTACAAGCATCAAAGCAGGACCAACAGTCGATTCCAAGATCAAATATATTTGGTTGCAGTGCTTTAGTGTAGAGTCCGAAGCTTACCGTTTTCTAAAATCCATTTTCCGTGTTGTAATCCGTGTTGTAAAATTTTTAAAACCATGTTTTATGAATAAAGCTTAAAATGTATAAACAATGATTATGAATGATATTAATGTCACAATAAAGTGTTCAATATCGCGATCAATATGCTCTGATTGGAATATTCTCACGATAATAAGCCAACTGTTACGATGTTTGGATGGATAGGGGGTTCATGCCGTGGTAATATACCTTTATTCGGTATTATTAAACAGTATTTTTATCATAAAAATTGACACACACAGCTTAAGATTGTTTTTAACATTTATTTCTCTTATCCTTTAACAATTTTTGTCACATCATATAAAAGTGTCATTTTTCCGTGTTGTACCCCCGATTCCGTGATTTTTTTCCGTTTTCCGTAAAACGGAAAACTTTGGACTCTACTTTAGTGACATGACAAGAAGTCAAGTTAGTAAAAATGAACCAATTTTGACTGTAAAGAGTTTAGCTCATAAGAGTTGCCAATTAATGCTATCTTCAGTAGATAGCACATTTAGTTGTTTATTTTATGACTTTAGTGTTTGCGCTATCATCAGTAGATAGCAGCTTTCAAGTCTTTGTTTCTGTAGTATGCAGTTAACATTTCTGGTTCATTAGTAGATAGTAAATGTGAGGATACCGCTTAGGCCTAAAAAAGAAAATTGTTTGATTGGCGTTTTTTTTTACAAACATTTTAAGCGGTAAATGGCGTATGATAATGGCCTTGGAACTTTTTTGGTTCTTTTTTTTTTATATACAATTGAATTTTTTAAAATTTGCCAAAAAAATAAGAAAAAAGTCTAGGGTCGGGCCTATTTTTAGGGTCGGTCGGGTTACGACAATCAAATATTTTTCTTTTTTAGGCCTTATGCCATTGTCAGTAGTAGATAGTAAACAAAATAATGTTTTCCAAAAATGCAGCAATAGCAAGGCAACAAACTTGCGAATTTATACTACTTTCAGAAGAAGTATGTATTAGTAAATGTATATTTTGTGTAAAAAGCAACTTTGAGAGTTCAAAAATGTGCTAATTTTTGTACACAGGACACTTGAAAAGTTATTATGATTTAATTCAGCAACTCAAGTGGATTTAGGCTACACTTACAGAATGGTAATTTGCAGTAAACTAAAGTGATTGAATAATCTGTTACTAATCCCACATGTTGAGAAAATAAAACTAGAAACGTCCACTCAAATCAAGCACCCCTTCCTGACTGATGATTATAACTCTCTCCATGCAGGTGTCGACTGCAGATGACAAGTTTTATAAAAAAATTTAAATTAATAAATTTCAGAATTGTACATTATCATGACCATATTTGGAATCAGCATGAAAATTGCATTAAAATGAGTACAAACAACCCTAGTATTGGTTCAGTGGTTCTTGTGATAGCTCATGATATTTTGAGAAAATATCTCAAAACTTGGACTTTTTATGTTGAAGCCTAGGCATAGCATTCAACAATTGACCTAAATGGAGTGCCATCTTTTAACCATAAGAGGGCATTGTCTTTGTCTTAAATTAATCAAGTACAACCATTTATTCCCATGCAAACACTTGCCGCGTTCTAATATATACAGTAACATGAAAATTAATGAGTTCTTAATTGTTTTGTAATGGAGTCTGAATTGAGTAGTGTTTACCGTGGTGATGAATGCAAACATGAACCAAATGTCACCTTGATTGATGAGTGCTTTATGATAAGAAGGTGGGTGGAAAGTGTGCTACTATAAATGTATATCTAAAGTGTTCAGCAATACACATTCATTTTTGAAAGCTTAAATTTAATAGTAAATTAAAATGACGGCTGACAAATTGTAAATCGATAGCAACTACAGATATCTGGACCTCTTTTATACGGATCGTGCTGTTATCCATGCAGGTACACACAAAAATACACATGTGATCTTCATAGAAAAACATGTTTTCAATGCTTGGATACCTTAATTTCATGCTCTGAAGCAATTAGAAGAATATGCATACAGCACTCAGATACCATATTTCAGTGTTGTTACCCCATATTGGGTACATTTTTGTTGCCCCAATTTTAGCACTTAGGACAGGTGTTCTCAACTGGTGGCTCGCGAGCCACTTGTGGCACTTCAGAGCCTAAAAAAACAAAGAAAATAATGAGAAATTAGTTGAGAACCCCTGACTTAGGACATTCAATGCAAACATAAACATATTCACTTATCCAGATTTATCACTTATCCAGACAATGCTTGGATTTTGACACCTTTATTAGTGTCATATATTCAATGTGCTAAGATAGCCTGCTAGTGGTTAAGCCGAAAGCTGTGTATTAAAGACAAAATGAGACATTTTACATGAATCGGTAATTTCTCTCCAGAAATTAGCTAGGCTACACATATTTGTACGGGGCTTCAACAGTTCAACTTTGTCAATACTGCTATTTTTCCTTTTCTTTCTTTTTTCTTTTTATTGCGAAGTTTTTCATTTCAAAAATACCTGATGAAAAGTTTAATGACTTATCCTTCACTTTTAGGCAATTTATACTTTTTTGTATACTTTTGCCCAGATCACTGAATATGCCTCTAAGTGACAGTCCTATATTACATGTAACCTACAGTTACTTTTACAACTTTCTCAAATTTGTTTAATTTTACACATTACCATGAATATATTATATCTGGGTCAATTTACCACATGAGTTATATATTATGAATTTGACAAACAGTTTCATGCTTCAAAATAAAATCTAAAAATTCTTGAGGGAAATAATCTATACGAATATATCAATCATAAATTGTCATTTCAACGCTATTAAAAACAGGGGCGGTTTATCTTTGTTGATTTTCCATTTTGTTTTTTCGATTGGAAAAATATGCTACAAACACATGGGACCATTTAAATATACACCATCAATCTTGGGATGTATATATGATATCTCTCATGGTATTATGCTGAATCAAAAACATTTTTATTTATTTGTTTAGCGGAATACCCTACGAACTACAATGCAATCAAGAATTTTAAATTGTTTGATAGTTGAAATATTGTAAACATGTGTGGTATTTGGAGATTATGCTTTTATGTAAAAATATTTGTTCAGTTTCAAAATGGTTTGTTAAAACTGGGACCACTTCAAGCCATATTATAACATTTTCAAACAAAATAGATTAGCATTTATTTGCCATAAAATGTTAGCTTTTACGTCAGATATATCCCCTTTTATTTTTGAGCCGAACAACTACAGCAAAGCAAAGAAAATTGGAATTTACTACCAGCGCACATGTCGCCAATACGTACCACTCCTTCGGTCATGTTGTGGAACGACCCTTTGTTGTGTATATCACCGTCCCGCACGCCGTGTACTTACTGTGTGTTATGAACATCGTGTATGCGTTCGACTAATAATTCCATCGTAATAATAAAGCGCCGGTTCGGCGTTTTATTCAAAATCTCGGATTTTGACAAAACTACAGCACCTAGAGTCTTGATTTTTGCAGGGTATATTGGTTTAAAAAGTACAATTTAATCGTGTAAAAAAAGGAATTTTAAAAATTCAGTGAGGGCGTCTTCCTCAGCAAATGTTATAATATGGCTTTCACTGAAAAGAATAATCAGTGATGTTTTCAACCAAGACATCTGCAAATTCTTTAAAAAATCAGACTATGATATTTTGGAAACAATATCTGAAAAGTATTTGATAAAAATAAAATTTGAAATTCAACATACAAAAGTAGGATAAAAAGGTAGACTGAAACGGACAAAAATACATCCACTGGAATTTCTAAGGTTTTTTTTGGGTTGTCAAGTTGATTTTTTAACATAAATTTTGTCCACTTTAATCTCAAAACAATCAAAAAGTAAGTTGAATTTGAGTGCAATTTTTCAAGCACCAAGTTTGACAAAATGGGTATTTTCTATTCTTTTCCCCCTGTTAAACAATGGTTCATAGTCAGAAGGTAACATCATTTTAAGTTAAAGCCATAATGTACGATCTTATAATATGAAATTGGTTAATTTTTTTTAAACCTGATTTTTTTTGCATATTTGTAATGTTTACACATGTCCACCTAAATGGAATCGGCCAAATTTGTTGTTCTTGTTGGTCAACAGAGCAAAGTTCGACATATTATCATAATTCAAAAAAATATGATATGTCCTCCCATAGAACTGCATGTTAAATGGCCAAAATAACCAGTGGGGTTTCTTTCACTTTACCTTGTTATGTTATTTCAACTTAAAATGGACAGCAACCCTCCCCGGCAGTTATTACTAATATTATTTCAACATTTTGAATAAAGAATAACAAAATTAAAATTTGACGGAAATCGTACATTAAGGCTTTAACCTAAGCTTTAGAGGACAACATCATCTCAAGTTTACCCAAGCTGACAATCATTTTGGTCAGACTAACTATAATGTGTTAGACATGCAGCAGGTGTTGAAGTCTCCATATTGTCTGACCATGGAGGTATATAAATAAATGGAGAATGATCGCCAGAATTCTAATCTCCTAAGTGGAGATTATCCCGTTACCTCTATTCAATGAGTCACCAAACTTGAATTGACCAGCCACTTCAGCCAAGCTATTGATCTCCACGATGGTTATGAGCCTCTACCATGGTTCATTGATTGTCACTCCCAAAATTTCCTCATAGGAATTGACCCTACATTGACCCGCATCGGAAGCCTTGTAAAAGAGACTGTATAATGACGTCAGCTAGTCAATCAGCTAGTTCAAAGTCACCAGTTTTGATAGCTTATAGTTTCAATGTATGATCGTATGCGAAACCCAAGAAATTCGGATGTTCTGTTCTCAAGTTATGAAACTGTTTTCTACACTAGTTGTGCCCTAACTTGACAAATATACTTAGTTTTCATGTTCATATATTAAGCTTTTAAGGGGTCTGAGGGAGTTCAAATATAGTGCAAATGAAAGCAAAACGTTTTTACCTTCCGATTGTGAAAAAAATATGTTGGGCCAATTTGGGCCATTTGAGTTACTGAGCGAGCAAAATTTACCGGAAGTACTTCGAATTCAAGCAAAAGTGATGATCAGACAATCTTTTCTAGAGAGAAATTGATATACGGAATGTATAGGCCCTACATACTTTGTTTAAACAGTTTCTCATAGTTTAGTGTATGATAATCGTGATTTTGGTTGAAGCTTCGGGTCAAATTGATTGAGTGCCATGACGGATATGTCATGTTATTGTTTTTAAACTTTTAATTCTGTATTGTCATGAAATCGTATAGGCCGCCTAAATCATCATCATTAAACTTCTCATTGTATAATAAATAATTATCAGTATTTAGGCCTAAATGATTATTAATATTATTAGGAGGCTATCATTTTCTTTGGAGGGAGGGGTTCCAAATATACGGGGGGGGGGGGTCATAACTTTTTGGGAAAAAAAGTCATAATTCAATTTTTCATGACCAAAATGTAGGGAGTCACAAGATGACAACAGGTAAGGTGTTTCTTTTTTCAAAAAGACTGATTTCTTGATGCAATTTAAGCACTCAATTTTTGGCGAAAATGAGATTTTGATATCAAAATTTTATGAAACATGAGCACTTTCCAATAAGTATAAACTTCATTTTACCCCATTGAAATCAATGGCCAGTGAAACAGACTTCACAATGTAATCAGCTTAGCATAATCAATATAAACCTGAAATTGCCTATTCAACAATAATTGGTCATAACCAACGTAGTACAAAAGAGGCTTGGCTGGATCATTCTCCATTTATTTATATACCTCCATGGTCTGACTAACTCATATGTATAGCATTACACAATTCAATGGATCCACTAACAAATTCGTAAGTCACACCTTTATCTTAAAATATTAATGTTTCCACAGTATTTTTTGTGGGAGCCGAGATTACATCAGACACATCGAATTGCATTCTGAATGCGAGGAATGTCCTGATGATATCATATAATTTAGATTTTTTGAAAAACACGATATAATAAAAATTTTATGACAAATTATTAAAATTTCAATAGTTGATGTGCTCTTATGTCTCAAAAAATACTGTCCAAACGTTGCTACCAGAGCCCTTAAGTGTATGTTTGGCAGACCTTTGACTGATAGCATAAAGTTGTTTGACCAGTTGTAAATGCCAGAAGGTGTCATACTTTTGGGTATTTTTTTGAGACATACTGCATGTTATTGGCATTTGTGATGTGTTGGAAGTGTTTGTGAAATGTTAGCTGATTTACTTAAGTCCAGTTTAGTTTTGCTATCATTAATTAGTCGACAGCTAATACAAGACTAACATATAAGGCACATATTTTTGTGGCACCAGTTTGCTATCTTGAGTAGATAGCAAATATAATGGAACCCATTAGAATGGGATAGTTTTAGCAGCAATAATTCCAAATATATTAGTTTTGGATTATAAATTAGTGTCACATGATCTTTCAATAGTTTCTTTAGTAGAGAACAATTTCAGTCATTTAGCAGCTTAAAAGTAAATTGCTATCTTCAGTAGATAGCAATAATTACGATCTTCAGAAGATAGCAATTTCAGTCATTTTGCAGCTTACAATAAATTGCTATCTTCAGTAGATCAGAATTATTGCTATCTTCAGTAGATAGCAGTTTCAGTCATTTTGCAGCTTACAATAAATTGCTATCTTCAGTAGATCACAATTATTGCTATCTTCAGTAGATAGCAATTTCAGTCATTTGGCAGCTTGAAGTAAATTACTATCTTTAGTAGATAGTAATTTCTGTCTTCAGTAGATAGCAATTTCAGTCATTTTGCAGCTTATAGTAAATTGCTATCTTCGGTAGATAGCAATTTCAGTCATTTTGCAGCGTAGCAGTAAATTACTATCATCAGTAACTAGCAAAATCAGTCATTTTGCAGCTTAAAAGTAAATTGCTGTCTTAAAAGATAGCAGTTTCTGCCATTTTACAGCTTTTAGTAAATTGCTATCTTCAGTAGATGGAAATTTCATCTGAAAGTAGGCAGTAGGCACTACATTTTGCTATATGCTACCTGCAGTAGGTAACAAATATATAACAAGTTAGACCACACACTATCTAGACTGTACATAGCACATTTTACCATGAGCTACTTACAACACAAATTGTGCATTGAACTATGTGCTGTAGAAAACAAAATTATCAACCATTGACTGTGATATCGACAGGGGGATAGCAATATTGTAGGCTATGATATTGGGTTGATGCTAGAATTTACTTAGCTCAACTTCTTATAGACAAATCCAACGAGCCAAGTCATGGTCAGGATTTGGTCAGCCATGACTGGGTCCCCGCAGCACCAAACTGGTGTTGTGACTGCCCAATTGGGTGGATTAAAGCCACTTAAAATTCAATGTTAGATTCTTTTGTGTTGTAAACTGTCATCATTCTTTCGTCTATGTGTAACACGGGTGATAGAATGCAGTATAAAATGCCCTCCAAGGCCGCATCATTTCACATTTTAGGTGAGATGGAGCCGACCGGGACCCAAATTTGGCTGCTATTGAGGTGTAGGAATTTCGTGAAATTGGATTTGTCTATAGCCTTAATATGAGTCCTCAATAAAGTTGTTACCTGATTACGAGCTAGACTTTACTAACACTGCCTTTCTTTCTCTTATTTTGTTTTCAGAGTGCACAAAATGAGTTGGACTTCTTTGAACTACTACAGAAAATACAGGTGAGCTTTTGTTCTATGAATATGAAATATTTACTTGTTTATATTGTGTGAATATGGAAAATGTAGGCAACTGAGACATTGATCTGATATAAAAGCATCTGCAAAAATAAAAATAGATGAATAAAAAATGAAGGGATGTCAACTCTCACACATTGAGTGTAAGACTCATGCATTCGGGCACTTTCTCACGCTATCACGCCAGATTAGTAAAATCTCACCCCAAGTTAGGAAATCTCGCGTCAAGATTTGTGCAACATGTAGTATGGTTCTTCAATTGGGCAACCGGTACAAAAAAAATTGTGAATTGTTGACCCCAAATATTTTTGACCAGGGACCTGGGATGTAGCCTACTGAGAGTCCATGATTAGCCCCCCCCCCCACATACACATACTGGCTACGCCACTGATCCCTTGGATACCGACATCAAGCTTTAGCCACCTTAAATATAAATTGCACAAGTTTGTCCTATCAGTTAAAGTTAACCTTTAAACGAACATTATTTGATGTAGTCTCATTCTGCACTACCTACCATATGAGATGACATATTATACCCGTAAAGGCTGTTACAATGATGTATGGGCTACTTATATTCTCCTTTGTTCTACCTTTACCTTGATATAATATTGATAGTGTTCACAGAATGTAGACATGAATCAAAAGTCATTAGTCATGTTCAGACGGTCACACAATCCTTGTGAATTGAGTTACTCGAGAATACGTATAAAGTCAATTCCCGACTGTGTGTCCACAAAACTCCATCGTATGTAATTATCCTTAACTCTCTCCACACGGGTGTCGACTGCAGACGACAAGTTTTTAAAAAAATCCAAAATTCAAAAATTTCGGAATTGTACATTTTCATGACCATATTTGGAATCAGCATGAAAAATGCATCAAAATGAGTACAAACAAGCCTAGTATTGGTTCAGTGGTTCTTAAGATAGCTCTTGAAATTTTAAGAAAATATCACAAAACTTGGACTTTTTATGTTGAAGCCTATAACTAGCACGCAGAGCATTTGGCGATGCCTGATGACGTCAGCTTTGGATTTACAACTGGAAGGGTACTGTGACCCCTCTAGTGGTGCGCCAAATTGAACCATATTGAATATAATAAAACCAAGGTCATAGGTTTTTAAGTTCAGCATTTTGAAAATCGCAAAATGTCTTGTTCATATAGAGTTAGTACTTAAGGATAAGTTAGGATTCACTTGAGGTTATATATCCCGATATCCCCTACATTTCTTGTGGATGAATTTAGGGATAATCTTAGGGATCACAACACATCGGCAGAGTGCAACACTATCGTAAGTGCAGTAGAATGTAATAGCTGCCTTTTGTAAAACACTTATTGTTTGCAGCACAATCCCCTCATCATGCTCATTGTAAAGTGTGGATGTCCTGTATAGTTTCATGATGGCCACTAAGCTAACCCCAAGATATCACCTTTACATGTAGTTGGGTGTTTTTTAGTGTTATTGATTTAAAAGTAAGTACATTTATTGAAATGTTGCAAATGGCAGCTATTGCATTCTACTACACTTACGATAGTGTTGCACTCTGCCGACTAACAGATTTCCCAATTGTTTTGCTCAAGAACCGTGTTGCTTCAGCAAAAAGTCATCCGTGTGGACGGAATCTTGGTAGATTTCATGGTGGATTTTATCTGCTCAAGATCTGCATTCCATGTGGACATACCTATTTGTGAAGACTGAGTGGTCATAATAACGCACCTGTCATAGTTTGAGATGAGACAATGTTATCTAACTATAGGAAAAAAACAGGTGTGTCAGCTTTGTCAGGTTTACATGGTGATTGATACTTATGAGTTTGTACAGGAGTATGGCACTATAAATCTTAAGTTGTCATAGCACAACATGATGCAAATTACTTATTAATAACAATTAAAATAATCTGAGTGAATTATGGGCTTTTATATAATGTTAAAGGTTGAAGTGAAGATGCAAGATGGGAATTTATTAACTGAATTAAAGCTGTGTTTTAAGTATCTGCAAAGATAGTTTTAAAACAGGGCAAGGTCCTAAATTTCTGTCATTTTAGAGCTTATAGTAAATTGCTATATTCGGTAGATAGCAATTTCAATTTTTTTGCAGCTTTTGCAAATTGCTGTCTTCAGTAGATAGCAGTTTCAGTCATTTTGCAGGGAGCTCTTATAGTAAAGAGCTTATAGTGAAGAGCTTATAGTAAATTGCTATCTTTGGTAGATAGCAATTTCAATCATTTTACAGCTTATAGTAAATTACTATCTTCGGTAGATAGCAATTTCAATCATTTTACAGCTTATAGTAAATTGCTGTCTTCGGTAGATAGCAATTTCAATCATTTTACAGCTTATAGTAAATTGCTATCTTAGGTAGATAGCAATTGCAATCATTTTACGGCTTATGGTAAATTGTTATCTTCGGTAGATAGCAATTTCAATCATTTTACAGCTTATAGTAAATTGCTATCTTAGGTAGATAGCAATTTCAATCATTTTACAGCTTATAGTAAATTGCTATCTTCAGTAGATAGCAATTTCAATCATTTTACAGCTTATAACAAATTGCTATCTTCGGTAGAGAGCAATTTCAATCATTTTACAGCTTATAACAAATTGCTATCTTCAGTAGATAGCAATTTCAATCATTTTACAGCTTATAACAAATTGCTATCTTCGGTAGAGAGCAATTTCAATCATTTTACAGCTATAGTAAATTGCTATCTTCGGTAGATAGCAATTTCAATCATTTTACAGTTTATAGTAAATTGCTATCTTCGGTAGATAGCAATTTCAATCATTTTGCAGCTTATAGTAAATTGCTATCTTCGGTAGAGAGCAATTTCAATCATTTTGCAGCTTATAGTAAATTGCTATCTTCGGTAGATAGCAATTTCACTTATTTTACAGCTTATAGTAAATTGCTATCTTTGGTAGATAGCAATTTCACTTATTTTACAGCTTAGAAGTAAATTGCTATCTTCAGTAGAGAGCAATTTCAATCATTTTGCAGCTTGTAGTTAATTAGCCCAGCAGAAGACGGTATTTTTCAGTGTGTATATTCATTCTAAAATGTGATGTGATCAAACTACGATAAAACATTGTTGGACTAAATTTAAATGGAAATACTTCTTGTTAAATGCATTAATCAAATGCATTTAATGAATAAAATGAGTGAATAACAAATATAAAATGTCCTTGATACTGTCAAAATTTAAGGTTTCAAAAAAAGTGATTGGAGACAAAAACCTGGCCCAAGATTTTTATTTAAAAATTGCGGAGGGCAATCAAACTTTTTTTGTTGTCTAACGTTATGTTAAAATTTCTTTGTGTGTAGTAGTGTATAGCAAAGTGGGGCAGAGGTTGAGCCTGGGGTGTGTCTCATTGACTTGGAGCTAAATACACAGATGCAAATGTGTAAATTAAATTAATTTTGTGCTGCAATCAAATTACCATGACAATAGAAAAAAGAATTAAACTTTTTATTAAAAGAAAGAATATATATGGTGTGAAATAAAATAATATATTGCCAAAATGTTAAACAAATAGCGCCATTTCCCGTTGGCTTGTTGATACAGTTGACTGGTGGTGGACATTAAAACCATCTGGTTAATTAATGTTTTGCTAACGAGATACAGTCATAACAAGATACTGTTAAGGTATGCGAGTGCCGTGACTATTAAACTGTGTCGTTCGATGAGAAAGGTTACGCTTGAATGAAGTGAATTATGCAACATAGTAAAAATCTTTAGAGGAAAAAGTGGTTGGAAACGTTGCGTAACTTAAATATATACTTCACCGTCAAAGATAGAGGAGTATGTTACACAAATATTGGAATATCTCAAAAAGCATACAAGACAGTTTTAACCCTATGAGAACTACCTGCCGATTGGCCAAAAAGAAGTTTTCATTATCAGTTGGACCAATCAGCAACATTGTTAGAATAATTTCACCACGCAAAAAAATTGGGGTGAATTATTTGCAAAGCTCCATTCTGATTGGTGATTAAAGTGAAAATATCATGTAATTGACCAATCAGAGGCAATATTAGATCGACAGGTAGTGCTCAAGGGTTTAAACTCTGACTTACATTTGAAGGATAACACCGATAAAAAAGTTTCAGATTTCCCAACTAAGAAACATTTAAATTAGCATTATGATTTTTTCTGCATTGAGATTAATAACATTAAGACAGCATAAATAGGCTAAACATGCCAAATCTCAAAAATTAGTCACACACACACAATTGTTGCATTTCATTAATATTAATTTCTAAGGCAATGAAGATGATTTTTGAATAAAGATCAATAATGGTTTCAGTTTATAAACTGGGTTATGTCCCACATAGTGCATTTTGAGATAAGTATGTTGGGTTAATATTTTTAACTTAACCTGTACAATGGAAAATGGAGAGCATTTTAGAAGAGGCATTTTAAACATCTGCAAAATGTATGCTTTTAGTAGCAAGGAAAAAAAATGTTTTTAAAAAGTGTGAGCGTGGCAAACTGATGGAAGTACACATCTCAAGTATAATCATGAGACACTTGTTGACCAAATTTTGTAAACATAAGAAACTTTTACTCAAGATCTGGGTCAGATAATTCCTTAAAAGGATCTGGCTAAGTTTCCATAGTTACCTATGAATTTGATAGCGTCTATACAGACTTGTATTTCAATAGAAAAAGAAATCAGTCAAGTCTTGTTGGGACCTATTTTTCGCAAAAAAATCAGTAAATTTTTTGTGGAGACCTACTTATTAGTTCAAGTCCCATGTGGGGCTAAGTTGTATACAGTTTCATGGGCAAAATTGAATTTGAGTAATTTGAGAATTCAAGCAATTTCTGAAAATATACTTTGTAGATAAATAAAAGGTTTGATACAGGTGGAACAAATCAATTAATTATGCTGTTTATGTTTGCTCACATTTTCTAATATATTCTCCTCATTAGTGTTAAAATTGTTGCATCATCAGCTACTGTGAAAATGTCCTTGACAGAATGGTCAAAGTGTTCAAATTTTACCTTAACTTTGAGAAATAATTTAGGTGAATTTTATGCTTGGAATGACAAAATGTCACAAGACTGTAGTGAGCTGGCAATGACAGGGTCATTGCACTTCCACAGTCTCATCTCCAGTGTCACATTATGGTTCTTTAACAAATATGTGTATAGTCATGGAATAACCTGTGGAGACTGAGTATTAAAACTCTCACTTTTTGACACGAGGTCAAATTGTATCATATTAGTAGTAATTGTAGGTTAAGAATGACTAAAGCAGTATACAGACTTTTTATTGTCACGTACATATATTGTATGTACAATATATGCGTTATTTAATCTATTGCCATTCTATTTCCAGTAATGTTTAAGTTCTAACGAATGTTTGATGACGTAAAATCGATAATATATTTCTGCTAGATATTGTATGTAACATATTATCGATTTTTCGTCATAAACATTCGTTAGAACTTAAACATTTTTGGAAATAGAATGGCAATAGATTAAATAACTTATATATTGTACATACAATATTGTACGTATAATACTCGGAGTCTGAAGCGCTTAACAGACATGACAAAGTACAGTGCTCAAGAATGGCCTAATTGTACTTAGAGATAAGACAGGAAATTCACACCCCCTGTGTGGAAGATGAAGGTCATGTTTTCCATAGAGGGTGTATGGTTTTCAACTGGAATAGCCCAGTATAATAGCGTAGTTGCCATGGAAACTATCATGTCATACAAAGCTATTCAAAGGAAGCAAGATTTTACTCCTCCCCCCTTCCATGTAATCAATTTTGGATGTTTTTATTTTCTAAATTCCCTCATGACCACACCAGTCGTAGATTTGTGATCAAATTTCCCTCTAATTGATCAGTTCGGTGACTTTGAGGTTACAATGTTTTTACCATCTCATTATTTTCTCGGGATACGTGGTTGGCGAAATGAATGAGAATATTTGATTATGAGGTAGGGGCCACAGGATAAGTTACAGTTATTGGATCGTGTATGGGTGTTTTATTACAAGATTTTAAGACATATGTGTTAGGTTTTAAATTTCATGTAATCAATAAAATGCTTTTATGGTAAAAAGCAAAACTCCATAAATATAATGAACCTGCAAAGTAACTTACCTTTCCCAGTTCTGTATTATGCAATCTGTTAGGTTTGATGAAGTCTTATAATGGGGAGTCAAAAAGTCTGATTATGTTTGTAAAAAAAATAGTTCAAATATAGGTCAAAGTTGATCTTTCTGGTTGGAATTTTGAATATTTCACACTTGCATAATTTTTTCAGGGAAGGAAGAAGGGGGTCAGTCTCCTAATGAACAAACTTTCGTTTATAGGATGTCATCGAACTTTTGGTTTCTTCCCTTAAATATCCGCATGATCAGTCAGCAACAAAAAAATGACTGTCATTGACATTTTGAACCTGCATGAAATTTTGAACCAGACGAACATCATTCGAACCTTATATCTTAGAAAGAGTTCAGACTCGATACCAAAGAAAGTTGCATTTCAGCATATGGAATACGGCCACAAGACAGTGTTTTTGCTATTTTCCTCTGCCAGGAAAAATCATGCACATAGGTTAAAAATAAAACCCATCACAATGAGCCTTGAGATCTCATATATTGAACCCATACATTTCCCTGTCTCAATATTTGAGCACAGATACCGCTAGCTCGGGTACAGCTGTGACCCACCTCCAGCATTATACCAGTATAGAATGATGTGTAGAACAGTATTTTTAGAGTCAGCAGGTAAGCTTATGTTTATCGTAACTTTAACATTTAGGCTAACTATACCAAGTTCACAGATCCACTTAAATCCAGAATTCCTAGATCTGAATGAATTATTAATTGTGTATCTAGTATGAGATAAACCTGTTGTCTCTATGTTCATCATACAAAATTGAGGTTTACAACTGAATTTCTATTTCTCTTTCCCAAAATAACTCTGTTATGCGAACAACAGGTGCAATACAACACAACATGTGCACGATTGTTTGTTTGTTTGTTATACTTTGATTTATTAATGTTTCTTCAAGATTTTAAGCGCATTTCAACTTCAACATTTGTATTTAGAAAAGTGGGCCCAATTCTCCAATTTTCACCACTACCTCCTTCCCCACCGTCATACTGTCATGACCCAACCTATCTTCATTTAAAACAGGAAAAATATTTTGATTCTGTAAAGCACCCAAATTTTCCATTTTGGGTACACTTTGAAAAATAATTGGAAAATGCACCCAAAATCACACAATTTAGGTGTTTTTTTAGATTGAAAATATATAAAAAAGCAACAAAACCTCCCAATCCAAAGAAAATTTCTTACACTTCCCATAATATCTTGCTTTCATTTAAATTTTCTGTACTAATTTACTATTCAGTGCAACATGGGTCGATAGTGACCAAAAGTACCTCAATGAACAGCAATCAAGAGGTTGCAAATGATGTTAATTTCATGTTTAGCTAGTCTTATTCTCAACTTGAAAACAAAGGGAACCTATAGATGAGTTGACCTCAATGTTTATCAACAAAGGCAAGGGACTGGTATATCGATATGCTTGAGTGAACCCCATGCAACTACTACACTGTTCAATACAGTAGCGTAGCCAGCGGTGGGGCAGGTGGGGCAGAGTGCCCCCCTGACAAAAAATGAAAGAAAAAGTGCCCCTCTGACAAAAAAAAAAAATGAAAGAAAATCAGGAGGGCAAAAGAAAAGAAAAAGGGCAAGGAGCCCCTTTTCTAGCAAAATTCAGGGCCAAAATAGTGTAAAATACAAATATTTTTCGCGCTATGCGCGCACATTGTAAGAATAAAGCCCTTTTCAGCCGGATAATGAGCGGAAATAGTGTAAAATACCATTATTTTCCCGCTGCGCGCGCACATCATCCCAATAAATCCTTTTACCCCAAGACAGAGAAATTGAAAACACTCGGACGCAAAATTTGCATGCATGTTGGCAATCAGACACGACAACCATTTATTGACTTTTGTTTAAGACCCGCACCAGTACCTACAACAAATAAACAAACAAACAAATTCTCAGCCGTATTATAGCCAAATATATAACAGGAGATTCTCTAATCGAGCTTAATTACCCAACCCAAGACTCTAGCGAAACAACGACCAAAGGCGCAGAAAATCTCGTTTAGCAAAACCAAATGTGATCCAAACTTGACTCTGGTGGCCGCCACCCGAGGCTAAAATCTGAGCGTTGGACCCCGAACCCGTGGATCATTCATCAAATATCATGGCTGGAAACTCAACAATAAATTATGGTACTGGTGCATACAGATCCCACGCTCCCAAGTGGAATTCCTGAGACTCTTCAACAGGTGATCTACCTGAAGTTACAAGGATCAAGTCTTAATGTTAGCATTCTATGACATATATCATAATAAATAAATACAGAAAAGATAATTCAAAACCCAGCATTATTTTCTTTTGCTTACTGTGTGAAGTCTTTGACCTTATAAAAGACTACTTTACTGTTTTTGATGACACCGGACCTGTGCCTGCATGTAACAATACGATTGTCAATTCCTGTACATATATATAGTTTTGACGACTTACTTTCCCTCTTGAACTATCATTCTAAAAAAGTTTGATACAGAACAATTATATAAATTTTATGTAGCAACATATTGAACACATGATCTAATTAAACAGTGTACATTGTAACTATGAAGATCTGAGAAAGGGAAATTAATTGCAAGTCACATGTAATTTTAATGATCGGCGTCAACTCTTTCTTCCTCCCTCCTTATCTACAGGGACCATAATTCTTGATTTTTCTTTTAAACTTACAGACAGTTAAATGCTTTAATTAGCTATTATTTAACACACTACCATGTAGTAGATAAAATATATCTGTATTTATACAGGTCATTATCTCATTACTGTCACACATAATTATATTTTACTTCCTTCTCACATGTCCACACAGGGCGCGGTGGGTGGGAAGATTTTTGTTGTTGTCGTGTCCAATACAAAACCAACAGTGAATAAATCACCACCTAATCACGCCCGAAACCCGCAAAGGCGGCAAATCCCATTGGTTCCCGGGTCGAGCCAAACAATACAAATTTATCTGCATGACAATGATTGACATCTGACCCGTAAACAATAACATGGATTGGTCCATTTCTCAGCAAGGGTAAATTGAGTTTAACTTGTTGCACTGTGTTAAACTTTATTTCGAAAAGCTCGAAAGACATACAGTCTCTATGTATCGTATGATGCAACTGCAATTTTTTTTTGTCTGTGCCCCGAATTTTTTTTTGCCCCCCCCCCTGACCAAGAAAGCTGGCCACGCCCCTGGTTCAATAGCCATGTGATGTGGCTAGGGTTTTAAAAGCATGGGCCCTGAACAAAATATGATGCGTGCGCATACTGCCAGGCAAAAACAATTGAAAATGTGATGATGCGTGCACCTGACATCAGAAGTCAACTCATATTTACAAAGTAATTTGTAAGCAAAGGACTCTGGGAAGGGTAAGATATCTTCCCTGCTCGTGACCTACCTACCCAACCTACATTTTTTAGCTATCTACGCCGATCTAACACTACAGTTTTGTTTGGCCTAAGGCTTATGTTCACTGCTCACAGCCTAATCAAATTTTGATCTATTCTCAACTATGTGGGCGGATAATAGATGACGCAGATCACTGGTATCAATCTAGACTGAGGAGTCTTGTATTCTACCATATAGGTGAGGGCGGGACAATGTCACAACTGCAAAAGGCCAGTGAAAAAGTTGGAAGCTGGTGTGGATCGTGATAAACCAAGTGCACATACAGTCCTTGGGCACGACAGGGGCTTGAACCCAGAACTCAGTGGTGCAAGGCGAGGGAACATCCGCTCCCGGGGGAGGCACTCGAATATGAAAGTGACGTACCTGTGCCTACCAGCGTACAAAACTAGGGGTCTATCGGTGTAGAAATTTTCAGAAAAAAGGGGGTCATTTGGGGTAATTTTGTATGGGAGCACCCAAAATTTCACATCATTGACAATCAAAAATAGCCCAATTTTACAGTACAAACTTAGACAAAACTCATTTCTTTTGCTCAAAATGCACGCAAAGCGTGTCGAAATTTCAATTTTGAGGACTAATTGTTCAAGAAAAAGGATCATTCAGTGTAGGCTTCTGAAAAAACAGGGTCATTGGGTGTAGGATTTGCCAAAAATACCGGGGTCTTTTAATGAGCACATGACGTATGTCAATATATGGGAGTGCCCTCCCCTGGGCATCGGGCATCCGCTGTGCCAAATTGCTCAAATTCAAACCCAAATTTGACATTAAAAATCATAAATTCATTAGCAACTGTTTGTATGCAATTTTCTAACCCAATGGGATAGTTCTTCAAAACACTTTTTATCCATTCAGGAAGTAATGACATGAAATAAGGGAAATCTTGGCAAAGAGGTTTCACATCTTTGTAGCCAATTTCTAAGTAAGTGTTTTTGTCTGGCTTAAGTAGGTTTTATTTTCCTGTTTTACATTAAAATCTTTCCCACCTCCTTCCTCTATTTTCTACACTAGTATATTACTTGAAGTGGCATTAAATTTCATATCCTCAAAACCTCATATTTCAAATATATATAAAGAAATATGATCTCTTTGTTTTGTTGTAAAATGAAGTCAAAACTCTGGTTTCCCGTGTTATTGGATTCTGCTTATGCAGCCAAAAACCTTGAGATGGGCTGTTCCAATCGAAATTCATACATCCCCTATGGAAGACATGTCCTTAATCTTTCACACAGGGGGTGTAGATTTCAATTGGGGTTACCTGAATATGTGAGTCCATTTGAAATCTACACCCCTTGTGTGGGAGATTAAGGTCATGTCTTCCACAGGGGGTGTGTTGATTTCAATGGGAATAGCCAATGGGGGTGATGAAAGAAAGTAATACTGCAGTGAGTTATAAGTGGTCATTTTGGTTAAAAATTTATATTTGTGTAAAGTGCATGGTGTAAAAGTAGAAATTTGCACACAATTTGGCAATTTTTAAATTTACAATAAGTTCTAAGCTTCCTTTCATTTACCTATAGACAAATAGGAATAGAGGTTATCCATGTTACTCATGTGTGACTTCTAACAAGATGTGCTGGTTCCCGTAGTATTCCTCATTCAAACCAATTCAATGCACAACCTCGGAGTTACTTGCATGACTTTGGCGGGCTATTTTGAAACAGTCATGGTTGCACATGCAGGTACTTCTGATGAAAATCCTAAACAAGGTTTAGCAGTCGCTGATAGGATATGCAGCTTATAGAACACGGATAACCTCTATATATTTGCACATTATTAATTTCGCTTTAGCAGGTTAGAAAACATGAAGCGCTAAAATAAGTGTAACACTGAATAGTGCACACATGAAGACTGCAATAATGTTTCAATATTTTGTTAAATGTGTGACACATGTTGGGTGGAAAAAGGCATCAAATTTTAAAAGAAGGGGGAAATATATAAAGAAATTTAAAGAAAAAAAAGTGAGGAAAGGAAAGGAAAGAAGAATTGAATGAATGAGGAAGAAAGGGTGAATAAAAAGGAAAAAAATTACTCTAGGAAAGTAGAATTATCTCTCAAATTTAACAAAATTAAGTGCTTTGCTGAAAAATGAAAAGTTATTTGTCATAAAATATGACAAATTCTCTCACCTTAACTCTCTCCACACGGGTGTCGACTGCAGACGACAAGTTTCAACAAATTTTTAAAAAATTCAAAAATTTCAGAATTGTAAATTTTCATGACCATATTTGGAATCAGCATTAAAAATGCATTAAAATGAGTACAAACAAGCCTAGTATTGGTTCTGTGGTTCTTGTGATAGCTCATGATATTTTGAAAAAATATCTCAAAACTTTTTATGTTGAAGCCTAGGCATAGCATTAAGCAATTGACCTAAATGGAGTACCATCTTTTAACCATAAGAGGGCATTGTCTTTGTCTTAAATTAATAGTTTTGGTTCAGTAGTTCTTAAGATAGCTCTTAATATTTTGAAAAAAATATTTCAAAGAGCATTAAATATATAACTTCCATCATGCTGCCAAAATTGTGACAAAAGAAATATTTTAATTTGTTTCTTTATTTTTGCAACAAAATACGGGTAAAAGCTGAAAGTGATGCCCATCTTGAATGTTAAAAAAAAAGAATAATTGGATGGCTCAATTTTTATCGCAAATCTTCCAAGATTATTATTCTCACAGTTTTCACTTTCGTCTGGATTTATTTTTTGTCTCGCCATGTCTGGTGAACTCCAACAAACTCTTATCCAATTATTAGAGATGCGGGGACAAATTATTTGAAATCCATCGGAAAAAATTGCAATTTCCGGTCTAATCTGGTTGTGTTATATGCATTCTTATTTTGTAAATGGTTCATAATAGCAACGGTTCCAAGTTTTCAATGAATAATTTGTGGTGTTTTTGTGATTTTTATTGCCTTATGTGAATGCTAATCTAATATATGCCTCCTTCATATTCTTTTATCATGAAAATACGTTTTGCATTTTCAAGGTTGATTTTCTGTAATGGATTTTTGTGCCATGACTCCTGTATAATTTTACTTGCAATGAATACCATTGTAGCGGGATTTTTTTTCATAATTATGAAGATATATTTTCTGCAACTGGTCTGAAGAAAAATGAATGTTTAAGTGAGCATGGTTATAGTAATTGAAATACATTTTAGGATTTAGATGTAGAATGTGTAGGGGGCTTTTGGGGTAAAAGCAGGGGGCAGCAAAAAGCAGGGGCGGCAAAAAGAATTGATGAAAAATGTTTAAAATTGTGAAACTAAGCAAAATTTTGTTTTGGTCGCTAGCTGACGCCTATATAATCCTTTTTTTTTCTTCAAACCATAGAGAAAAAAAGGAGGTGGCAAAATTTACCTTTTCTGCAGCCCCCCGGGTAGGAGCGGCCATGGTACACCACTGAGTGTTGTAAGACTTCCCTCCCTGTACACCACATATAGTTCCACAATTTTACATCACAGACCTATATTGTGCATCTCATTCCAAGTTCAGAATAACGCTATATTTCACAGTTGCTGATTCAAATCAGTCCGTTTACACTTTTGTGTTGCCAGCGTCGATTTGATTTGGCCACTGCGATAACCAACATAGTGTTACCCTCAAGGGAAAACTGTAGTGAAGACTTTGGGTTATATCATTCTGTTCTGTTTGTTTATATAACTGATTGTGATCAAGTCTTTGACTAAATTGTTTTAAGACAATTTTGACATTTGGGAACAAAATATTGTTTAAGCCTTTGTGCAATGGACAGCCCTGGTGTGTAAATGATTATTATTAATTTGTACAATAAATTTGTATGTCTTCATTTTTTATATTTCTACAGAGTGACCGTCTGGATGAGCAGAGATGTTCACTACCACTAGTTTTACAGGTTAGTGACCCTACATTAGCCTCAACTCAGGAAGTCACAGTTCAATATGACATGGCTATATACAGAGTTATAGCCAGCACAATTTTAGTACCGGCTAATTTTAGTAGCTATGTGTGTGTAAGGAGAGAGATTAAGAGATGAATGTGTCCATGTAGGGAGATTAAGAGATGAATTTGTCTGTGGTGTAGCTGTTCTCCCGCTTTACCAACACAGCTACACCACAGACAAATTCATCTCTTACTGTTCTCTCAGGTAAAAAACACAACATCTTTGTTGTAACTAGAGCATTTTCTGTGATTTCAAAGATTTTTTGTGCTGGTCGGTGACCAATATATTTAAGCTTAGTGCCGATCAGGAAGACTGTGCCGGATATCCCTAATCGGCACCACCACTCCCTCCCCTTCTACTTCCCTATATCTCTCCCTCTCCTCTGACCTTCTCTTTTCTCCCTCTCCCCCAGCTCTCTCTCTCTCTCTCTCTCTCTCTGCTTCTTTCTCAGCCATGTACCACCTTTTTTTGAAGCTATTTGCACTCTCTGTGTTCAGACTGTATACTTTCCTATAAAATACAGAGATATAAGCACACATTAATGACATTCTAAAGATAGCGCAATGTTTTGTCAACTGCAAATAGCATCAAAAACAAACTTAATGTATCATTTTGATCTCAAGTTAAATAAACAAGGAAATGTTAGGTGTTACTTAAATCTAGTTAAAGCCATGTGGAAATGATACATGATAGTCATTCTGAATCATTTGCAAGCATTTTCAAGTATAGTTAATCCATATAAGGAAAGTTAACCGGGTTTATAAGCATTTTAAAACATTTTGAAGTATCTTGTGGTTGGATTTGACTTTTTTGAAAACCTAGATTGAAATGAGGATCAGTGACCTTTAAGAAGGTAGATGGAGAAAAGATACAGATCATATTGGAATGAGACAAAACAAAGATGTTGAAAGGGAGATGGAAAGAGGAGAAAAGAAAGGAGATAATGAGAAAAATGCAAGAGCAAATGGAGATAGAGAGAGACAAAACAAAAATACAGAAAGACACAAAAAGAGGAGAGGGAGAGAGAGAGTGTGTGTGTAGAAACAAGAAGCGATAGAGATGAAGACAAGTGGAAGAGAGAAAATGGAGAGAGAAAACAGAGAGAAAGAAAACAAATACAGAGAGGGAGCCCCCACAAAACAGTAATTGTTGGGACATATGAGTGCATTTCACTGTATATGTGATTGTGAAGTCCACACATTTATGATCTTATTTAAGTGTGCTGAAACACAACCTGTTAAATGGGTTAGAGGACTATTAGATAGGGCCATGTGTAGATAATGGTTCTCCACATAAAAATCTGAGATCCTTGTTTTTTTAAGCAACATACCAAAGAGAGATGCAGAGATGCATCCATATATGGGTAGGCCTATAGCATCTTCTTTCACTTTTTTAAAAAGAGTTGTAAGTAGTGGGGACTGTCCCAACAATTAAGGTTTGTGGGAGGGGGAGAGAGGGGGGAGGGGAGAAAGAGTGGGGGATAAAGATGTGATGGGAGATGTAGAATAGAGAGGGAAACAGACAGAGCGATGGAGAAGGCAAATGAAAGCAGGGAGAGTAAGGGGGAGGAAGATGTGAGGTGAGCGATGAGAGGAAAACAGAGGTGCATGGAAGATGAGAGAGAGGAGCGAAGAAGAGTTACTGAAACTAAAGATAAAATACAGATGGAGAGAGAAAGGAGATATGAAGAAAAGTGAAAGGAGAGAGAGAAAGAGAGAATAACATTTAGGGAAGAAGAGAGTGCAGATGTGAGATCTCAAATTTAACTCATTTAATTTTTTTTTCTGTCCCTCTTTCCAGAATGTGACCAATTCACCAGCCACCAAGGCCAGGACACAGGCCAAGAACACAAATACCACCAGAATAAAAGAGGTATATAGTTAGGATATTTTGAAATTTTACTTTAGTTGTTGTCAGAAATCATAGGTTTTTACTCTCTTTGATGACCAATGATCATACTTGAAAAGATGATGAAATGTGCAACCAAATAAGTACAAACATGCCCACAATTTGGCTAATTATGCCCTGAATAATAAACTTTCAAAGATCTGTTATTGTTACAGAGTAGCGATTGGATAAAAAGTCCAAGTTGATGTGGAAAATTCCATCACTGCCGCTAGTCATCATAACCCATGATCGAATTGATGACAAAAATCCACACTACCCCTGTGTAAGATTTTGGAAATATCTTCCACAGGGGGAGTATGAATTTCAAATGGAATGAACACATTAGAAGCTCCATTTGAAACTCACCCTCCCTCAGTGGAAGATTCAGGTTTGAATCTTTCTCAGAGGGTATATAAAATTCAAGTGGAGCTGCTTAAGGGGGTACTACACCCCTGCCCAATTTTGTGCCTATTTTTGCATTTTTCTCAAAAATTATAGCGGATTGGTGACAAGTAAGATATGTATATTAGGCCCTTCACAATTAATTCTTAGTTTCCTGTTTCATGGTTGAAAACCAGGGATGAGGCGACTTTTAATTATTAATTATTAATTATTAATTATCTTTTATTTTCTTTATTTTAAAATAAGTGGTCACAACCTACATCAAGCCATTTTGACAAGGAGCATGCATTTAATTATTTTATTACTATGTTTGATTTTATACATAAGTAATGGTACAATTAGGTTCTATGTTTATTCATCATTATAGATGATATGATCAAAGTCAGAAAGTAGCAAATGGTAGTCATTAAAAGTTATTTTTAAAGAGAAAATTCAAAATATAAATAAAATAATTAAATATTTTGCAATTCTCTACTTTGGACGCGGGCGGGAAACAGGAAACTAAGAATCAATTGTAATTGGCCTTATAGGGGCAAGGACTACAAGTACTGCACTGGAAATTTTATTTCAGCACAGACAACAGTTGTGGAGTTACAGTCAAAAATGAGGGAAAACCAATATTTGATCAATAAATCAATAACTACTTGCCTTGAGTTGCTGAAATTTCAGTGCAGTAGTTGTAGTCTTTGCCCCTATAATATACATATCTTCTTGTAACCAATGCACTATAATTTTTGAGAAAAATGCAAAAATAGGCACAAAATTGGCCAGGGGTGTAGTACCCCCTTAATATGTTCATTCCATTTGCAATTCATACTCCCCCTGGGCCTGTGGAAGATATTTCCAAAATCTTCCACAGGGGTAGTGTGGATTTTAAATGGAATAGCCTAATTTTCACAGATTACTCGACCCGGTACTCGACATAAAGCTTTTACACATTTCTGTGTGACAAAATTGGCAATCTGTCAAAAGCTGTAATTTGATCATTTGTCTTCAACATTGTCACATGGGCCAATTAATGGTTCAACTTATTTTTATACTCCTAAGAGGCCACTTTTACCAATTACGGACTGGCCTGGATGCTCCGGAAAACATGATTTTAGAGAAAATTGGCAGCTTGGGATGAATATTTGAGAAAATGAAGTGGGAGTGATGGATTATTGTTCCTATAGAAATAGAATGAAAAGGGTTTGCTGGAGTGAAATGAGTTTCAAACTGTGGTGATAAACTAAAAGCTTACATTATGATGATTATGATCATATTCCAGTCTGGTCTTTTCTGGTTCTCCTTGTTGTGTTGTAGCTATATTAAATTGTGCTCCACAATAGCATATATTTATTATGATCATTATATATTTTGGAATGTTTTTGAGCAGCATGATAGCATTGCAGGGATTCAAACCCATAACCTTATGATCGTGAGTCAAAGCACATACTGCCCTCAGCTTAAATGTCAGCAAGCTGTGGTTTGTGATATTGGCAAGATTATTTTTTTGCATCCACAAAATTCATTTTACGTGATTTAATCATAATAATTGTATTGTTTATTCCCAGATATTAAAGAAAAATGGTCCGCATCCAAATATCGTCCAGCCTCACGACGGCGGGTACTGGATAGACGGGTTAGATATAGAACCGCCTGACAACGATAATTATGTCGTAGGAAAAGTACCGGAATATACGGGTGAAAGCAGATTGGAATTTGACGACACAAATCAAATGTATAGAAGACATTACTATGGAAAGGTGAGTAGTGGTGGCTTGGGAAAAATATACACCAATCAAACAAACAAAAACACCCAACTGAGTATTGAGTAGGGTTGCAGTTTTGCTACTTCGCAGTTGGTCAATAAAATTGATGATGAAATATGTTGTTATGGCAGATTGGAGGAGTGCATGACCTTAGTGGAGTTTGCACTCAGTGAGACAAATAAAGCTGGCACACAAGAGAAATGGTTTTGGTTCTATAACATAGATCCCAAGGCTCGATATAAGGGGTGTCATTTCCACTACATGTGCATGAATTTGCATGAAGGGAAAATGCCCAAAATTTCTGTTTTGACACATTATTTGCCTTAACTCAAGAACTGCAAGACCTATGGAAATATAAATGTGATTATTGGCTTCCTTGACTCAGTTCCTATTTATATTAATTTTTGATACTGCAGCTGTTAAGTTAAATGGGTAAAACTGCCATCTCCAACTCATCTTAAACCAGACCCAACACAGAACTAAGAAACTTTAAAAATCATACAAGCAAAGGGAATTTACCAAGTGATTACTAGATTATTACTAGAGCACTTTAACTAGCTCAATTTTAAGCAAAGTGCTGCAACTTCAAAAGACACATATTCCTGCTATTTAATGTACAGTTTTATACTCGATGCATAATTTCTCATATTACATAAGTATATTTTTAATGTTGAGCACTTTTAAGACATCCAGACGTGTGAACTAGTTTTATCAAGCAGGGTTGATAAAATTAGATTATAATAAATAAGCATTTTATGAAGTCTGTATCTTGTTAAAAAACAAAAAAATTAGGTTAGATAAATGATTTATGAAAATAGTTCAATGATAAAGAACAATAATGTTCCTCTGATTGTGAGTTGCTAAGATTTTAGTTGATCAAATGGGAATAATAGTTAATCTTTTTTGGAAGAAATGGAAGAATTACAAAGTTTTATTAATTTGGCATTTA
Organism: Amphiura filiformis; assembly: GCF_039555335.1. Taxonomy (NCBI): domain Eukaryota; kingdom Metazoa; phylum Echinodermata; class Ophiuroidea; order Amphilepidida; family Amphiuridae; genus Amphiura; species Amphiura filiformis. The sequence goes on from NC_092634.1 coordinate 42,534,592, forward strand.
GCCGTAAGCCATACTTCTTGTACAATGTTTTGTTCACCGGCTCATATTCATGTTACTCCAAATAGCCTGGATCATTCTGATCTGGATCTGGATCAAATTAGGGGTGGGGGGGCACTCAACTTAAATTTTGGTAGAGGGAACTAAGAACTGATTATGGGGCAAAATAGTGGCTTGATGAACATTTCAACATTTTTGTGGAGGTCTATGAACTAAAATTAGCCAAAGTATAGGCTGTGGAGCTAACAAATTTAAACGTTTTCCAAATTTGAGCTAAAGAGCTACAATTTTCAGAGATTTAGACTCAATGAATTGGAACATGATGCAAATGTGGGTCTTAAGGAACTGTCGGAGGGCCTGAAAAAGGGACCCTTGACCACCGCACATACCTGTACCACCTTAACATGTGAGTGAGTCCCCCGGGGATCAAATATGAGTTTATCTGATTCTGGAAGTTTTGTTTTTTTATCTGAAATCCTACTCAAATTTGATCTTACCAGATCATGTATAATCTAGAATGGATCAAATTAATCTGGATTGGGGTGAAATCATAATTATGTGGAGTGCACCTCTTGTTTAAATCATTTGCTGACAAAAAGGGGTTCACATCTTAACTATTACAAAAAATTTAAAATGTGTAGAAAGTAGGGCCAGACAATTAAGATATGAAAATGTTTTTATTGTTTTAGAGTGAAAACCGAAACAGTGAAGGGTGGTTTATTGGGCTATTCCAGTTGAAATCCATACACCCCCTGTGGAAGACATGACCTTAATCTTCCACACAGGGAGTGTGAATTTCAAATGGGGTTACCTGAATGGATGATGACTCCATTTGAAATCTACACCCCCTGTGTGGAAGATTTAAGTCATGTCTTCCATAGGGCGTTTGGATTTCAACTGGAATAGCCCATTGTTTGTTTCAGTGTAAAATCAGTGACAGACATTTATTTATTAATGAGTGAAAAAAATCACTGAAGTATTAAGATTTAGGTCATGAAAATGGCTAAAAATGAGAATATGATATTAAATTGAGAGAAAAAGAAACTGTTTTATTCCATTAGTGTTAAAAGCAAGTTACTAAAACTGGAAGGGATTGACCTACACACTTAAAACTACGGGGTCAAAAAATGACCCAAACGGGGTCATTTTTGACCCCAGCATAGTTATCAACTAAACACCATACCACTAACGGGGTCATTTTGACCCCATTGGTCGGGGTCATTGCAATGACTACGTATTTGGGTCAAATAGTAACCACATTGGGGTCAAAATATTACCACATTTCGGGGTCAAATGAAATGACCCCTTCAAAAGGGTTGCCTTATTGGGTTACTTAATGACCTCATTTCGGGGTCAAATGAAAGGACCCATTTGAAAGGGTTGTTTTATAGGGTTACTCAATAACCACATTTAGGGGTTGTTTGGATTTTTTTAGTAGGCCTATGGTCATGCTGGTCCCACCAGGAGTGTGTTTCTGCACAGAGAAAGCATTACATAAACAGCAAACTGCAAAATGCATCTGTGTATCACACTCACACGCAGTCAGTCATCGCCTATGACAGTTCACGTATTATAAGCTTACATGATATAAGCTTAGAACAACTGCAGCGAAGACACCGGCCACGCCGGACAGCATGAAATTGGAATGAATTTGCGTGCATAGACAAGGGTCTATGCATCCTTGCAGTCTCACTTTTCAACTAACTTTTCATATTCCATCATGCAGACAAGCACACACGACAATCCGCTGAGCTGCACAATCAGAACAAATATGGCGCTGATGTGACCACGTGGGAGCCGATGCACACCGTGTGCAAATAGTTCAAATGCAAGTCATTATAAAGTTGACAAATTGGGTAACTTCGGTCAAAAATTAGTTTTATTTATTAATCAACAAACATTAATTGCAGCTCATGTTTAAACTCATTTATGAATTGAGATTTTCAAGCGGAAGATTGAAACTGATATCAATGCGCGACGGTATCGGCAAAATGACCACTAAGTTTTTGACCACGTTCGTCGTGGCTAAAATGACCTCGTGAATGTGGTCAAATTAAAACAGTACAACCCCCTTGAAGGGTCAAAACAACCCCAAACGTGGTCAATTCAAAATGACCACGGAAAATATAACCCCGTAGTTTTTAGTGTGTAATTTATACATAAATCAAATGTTTGTTTTGCTGTTATTTTTATCGTAACAATCGATGAATTGTTGAAATGAAGTTACATTCATGTACTCAAGAATTATTGTAGCACTATTTTGGGAACAATGCAAAGAAAATTGGAATCAATGTGTTTATTGTATGAGTTAAATGACGTCAAAAGCGAAGATTATTATTCTTTTTTTAACATCCTGCTTGTTTACGACGATAAATTAAAGCCATAATGTACGATCTTATAATATGAAATTGGTTCATTTTTTTTCAAACCTGATTTTTTTGCATATTTGTAATAATTACACATGTCCCAACTTGGACCTAAAATGGAATAAGCCAAATTTGTTGTTTTTGTAGGTTAACACAGCAAAGTTCGACATAAAGTCATAATTTTTTTATTATAACTTTATGTCCTACCATTATAGAACTGCATGTTAAATGGCCAAAATAACCAGTGGGATTTCTTTTACTTTACCTTGTTATTTCAGCTTAAAATGGACAGCAACCCATCCCAGCAGTTATTACTAATATTATTTCAACATTTTGATTAAAGAATAACACAAAATTGAAATTTGACCGAAATCGTACATTATGGCTTTAACAAATCTTCAGTAGGCCTATTCACTCAGGTTTGTTCCAGATGGCAATCATATACATTTCTCAAAATCTTGAGATGGACTGCCTGACTCTGTTCATAGCTTAATAATGGCCCTATAATTTTGGTGTTTCTAATACATATTAGCTCACTCCTGATTGAGTCAGACCTCAGTTGGTCTCCTACCATAGGGAGAGGAATATATTACTCTGAACTGTCTGGATTGAACAAAGCAAAAATGATAGAATATTAACAGTATATAAGGCCATTCCTAATTAAAGAGTTTGTCTCAAAGCCGTTCCCAAGTTGAAAATCTAGTCAGACGTGAGATTGTTGTGTGGTGAATTAAAAAAAAAAGCAGTCCAAAAAATAAAAATTACTCAACTCCAGTGGGAACAACAGGCAAAAAGCTTGCAAATTTATTATTGTGCACGGGAGCTTTGAGACAATTTGAGACAAACTATTAAATTATAATTATAACTTTTTTGTGTTGCAGACACAGACAGTTTCATCAAATAATTTTATTTCATTTTCTATTGTAAGAACTGTGCAACATATATCTCAAACATAGTCTTATACCACAAACTTGTCAAAAATACAGTAAATCTTTTCCAACATAAGTAAAAGTACTTATGTTTCTATAACTCTTGATAACTGTGCAGTCAAATTGAATTAAAATGTTAAAGTCTGCTATTTTTTTAAAAAGAAAATAATGTATTTTGTTTGATCATGTTTTTTTTCTGCAGGAACATTTTAATTATTTTGCCATGGATGATGTCATGGGTCCCTTGGTGCTTTCAGTCAAATACGAAAATGTACCCTCAGAAGAACATGTTAGAATAATTCTCAGGTGAGTTAGGTGGTCTGATCTGGTCTGATCTGATCTTGTCTGATCTATGGATGGTGACATACTCTCTTAATGTAAAAGAGTGATAAACTCACTCTCCAAAGATTGAAAAGAATGAAAATCACTCCAAAGGAAAATCACTCCGAAAAGAGTAAAAATCACCCCTAAAGGGTGAAAAACACTCTTACAAGATATGATATAAGGAACATTACTTGAAAAAAACAATGTCCCCTGTATCATACCTTGAAAGAGTGGTTTTCACTCTTATATGAGTGGTTATCACTCTTCTCACTCTTTTGGATAGTGAGCTCTTCACTCTTTTACATTAAGAGAGTAAATTACTGGTCAAATGCTAGGAAATTAATCTTGGTGAATTGCTTACAATTTGACTTGCCATAGATATGATACCCGCACTATCGGCAGGTCTAATAAATGAAAAAATGACAAACAGGGCAAAAGCAAATTGTGATATGATCAGCAATGGAAGCAATTTTGAAAATTGACTCAACTTGCACACTAACCAACTGTGCTGTTGATCAGCTTTATACCTTGTATTTTATTGCTTTTTTTGCCAGAGACGTAGCTAGGGGTTGTGTCGACCGGGGGAAATGTCCCCTTTCTTGAAACAATTGGATGCAGAGCACCCAAAAATTTCCATAAATACCACTAATTTGGTTATAATCTAGATGAATTTCGGTCTTAAAATGGTCTTTCAAATGACAATTTTTGTTGAATTGCACGTGAAAAGTTTGACTTTCACAACTTGGAGGGAGCGTAGAATTGATCTAAGGGGCACTGAATTTGTCAATTCGGTGCCCCCCCCCCCACTAAGATGGTGTCCAGGGCATGTGTCCTTCCTTGCCCACTAGCTACACCACTGTCTTTTGCTACCTATAAATGTGCATGTATCTCATTATGGTAGATCAGACTCGCATCACATTTACATCATTGATTAACCCCATGGGCACTTTCTTACAATGCTCCTGATTGGTTCATTACATGATATAATCATCTCAGTAACCAATCAAAATAGAGCTTTTATATCTCTTAACAATTTTAAGCTTAATCTATGTCATTCCTACTGACTATTCTTACCATATCTCTGATTGGCTTGATACATGATATAGCCCTCTTTGTGACCAATCAAAATAGTTCTTAGAGGCTGATAATTCAACCAGAAATGCCCATGGGTTAACACAAACTGATGGCTAGTAAGGTCACAATTTGTGATACAAAATCCTTAACAATGCAATTTTAGCTTGAAATATTCATTTCCATTTCTATAAATCTTTAATTTATTCCATATTTGATACATAATTGAAAAGTGTAAGTTTCAAAAGTTTGATATAAAATGTCACAATTGTGGCTTTAAATTTTTCATTTCCTGTGGACGAGATTCATATGTCGGATAAGGTTTAAAATTTCAGATGCAATATCTGAATTTTTGTGATTTTTTCTCGAGTAATCCGATCTCTAGTGCGCTTAAAATTCAAGTCCAGTCTTTGCATTAAACTGATTGTATGTGGATCTGTAATATAGACAACATAAGAAGTCCAGCAACGTTGAGGTGTATAGTTTACCGATATCACTACCTACATAAGTCCTGTCTTTGCATCACTTCATTGCTTACTAATCCTGATATACTGCGCCAAGAAAGTATCCTTACACTTGGAAAAATAATCACAATTTCAAAACTGAACCATATTGGGGTAAATTTGTTTTTGTAATAGATGCACTATCTAACCCTGCACATTATGACACCACATTGAATCCAATGTGACCTCCAGAAGTAAAGTTACAAGCAATTGAATAGACGAATGTCCAGTTTTAAAAGTGACAAATTGGCCTATACAAGGCAAAAAGATTCCAACAAAGCGCAACAAAGAGACATTACAGTTTCTTCAATGAAACTTTATTTAAAGCAGTATTCATTTCAGTTTTTGCTTTTCTGTACTTTTCATAACTTGCATTTTATTTGTCAGCTTTTTTGTTTCAGTTTTCTTTTGTTCCTTTTGTTTTAAATTAAAGGCACACACAAATTAGCCATTTACCAAATGTCTAGTCTGTGAAGTTTTGAATAGGCCAGTGTGTCACTTTCAAAACTGGACCTTCATCTAATTAAATGCTTGTAACTTTGCTTCTTGAAGTCACATTGGATTCAATGGGGTGTCAAAATGTGCCGGATTAGAAAGTGCATCTATAAAATAAAATAAAAATTACCCCAATATGGTTCAGTTTTAAAATTGTGATTATTTTTCCAAGTGTAAGGATACTTTCTTGGAGCAGTATATTATACACCATTAAAAATGGCTACGCAGACAAGAAATACCAATTGATATACAGGGATTTAGGATTTTTTGACGGGAAGTCAATTTGTGCTGAAATTCTTTAAAGCCATATTGTAACATTTCTATAAAAAATAGATCAGTATTTCTTTTCCATAAAATGTTAGCTTTTGCTGTCAGATTATGTCCCCTTTTAATTTTGAGCCGAGAAAATTGGAATTTACTACCAGCGCCAATGCGTGTTACTCCGTCGGTCGTGCTACAGTATGATCCTTTGATGTGTGTGTATGACCATCCTGCACGCCGTGTACATACTGTGTTATGAACATCGCATACATGTTTTACCAATATTTCTATCGTAATAATAAACCATCTTGTTCAGACGGTTTATCTTGGATTTTGACGAAACTACAGCACCTAAAGTTTTGATTTTTTTGCATTTTAGTTTACTAATTACATTACAATCGTGTAAAACAAAGAATTAAAAAAATATATTGAGGGCGTCCTCCTCAGCAAATGTTACAATATGGCTTTAATGTGATAAGCATATTGCATAACAATTATAGATATAGTTCAGATATTATCCATCTCCTAAATTTGTTATGCAATATGCATATTGCAGTGGAAGGAATCTCGACACAAAAACTATTCCATTTAAAATCCACACTACCCCTGTGGAAGATTTAGCTAACGTCTTCCATAGAGGGAGTATGAGTTTTGATTAGAATAGACAAATTGGGTAACTTCCATTTGAAATACTTACTCCAGTTGTTGAAGATATAGGTAAAATCATTATACAGGGGGAGTATGGGTTTCAAAATGATTAACCCTGACCAATTACATTCAAAAAACATACTCCCCCTGTGGAAGATATTTCCAAAATCTTCCACAGTGGGAGTATGGATTTCAACTGGAATAGCCCAGGTGACTTCCGGTAGAGAAACTCTAAGTTTGCGTATTGAAAGTGTTAATTTACAACCTTGTTTGAACAAACTTTTCTTGAAAATAATCAAAAAGCTGAAAATACTGCTTAGTTTTCAATCAGTTAGTTCTAGTATAGATTTCATTTTGATACATTTGCCATATATGTTAACATACGGATGATATGGAGATGAAATTGATACTACATGTTTTTGGTATTTTTTTTAGAAGCTAGCTTTTAGTCAAGGTTATCTTGCTTACAGGGATGTAAGCCTTGCACTTTGTAAATTTGTTAAAAAGGAATATAGAATACAAGATTTTATATAAGACTGCAAAATAATATAAAATACAAGACTTTATTTATATAATAATTTTTTCATGAAAGATTGAGATATTTGATGTTTAACCAATACATGGCATGTTTGTAACATTTGTCTTGAACACTCAAGTCATGAAATGGAAAAGATCTTGAAATATTTGCAGCATTTTTGTCACCTTAATGTGATTTTTATGAAAACGTACAGAACTAACAACATTTTGTTGTTGTAAGTGCGCAAGTGTTTATGTGATATAACTGTAATTATAATGGGAATTGTGTTTTCATCTTTTCAGGTCCAGAACGGGTATGATCCATGATATTGTACCTATATCTTGCTTTGTCGATTCATTAGTGCCATCCAAAGTGGCTAAGGTAAGACACAAAAATTCTATAACTGTTGATATTTTTTGTTTAATGATTTGAAAGAGCAGCTGTCCTGCAAGCCACAACAAAATGATTGGTGCTCTAACTGAGACACAGTCCACATTAGTATTTTTTCATCACCATGGCATAATTTCCTGATTACGACAGGACTGTAATAAAATATGATGAGAGCGTTCACACGGTCAGCACCTCGTCATCATGTCATAATCACTGCTGGATTGTACACATGGTAATTACGGAGTCCATCGAGTAAACACGATACAACAACAAAATTTTCATCAGCAATTACGACAGGATCTTGCTACGAACTGCATTCCCTAATGATGGAAATTTTCATCATTTGCGAATGATGACATGATTGTAAAGTTTGTTCGGCTTATATAAGGCGGAAAAAATAAGACTCATAACACTGTATTGATACAGATTGCTTACGTTAGGTGTGCGTTGCGTAATGTGTGACTAGCACACGCTTATGTGAATTTACGCGAGCGTGAGTTGGGACTTTATTGATGCGCGTAGTAACAAAAGCCGAATAATTTACGACGACATTGAGCAGACACACAATATAATATATGATAATATGATTTTATACAATTATGACACGATCGTAATCGATGGGAAAAAACACACTTGTTTGTTGAAGAGAATGCCACTTTCAAATGAAGCATTGGATTCATCTGTAATGACCAGAGTCTGGTGCACACATAAAGCTTTTATTGGGCTCATCCATTTAAAATCCACACTCCCTCTGTGGAAGATTTTGGAAATATCTGTCACAGAGGGAGTATGAATTTCAAATGGAATGAACACATTAGGCAACTCCATTCGAATTTCATACACCCTCTGAGAAAGATTCAACCTGAATCTTCCACTGAGGGAGGGGGAGTTACAAATGGTGGAGCTACTAATGTGTTCATTCCATTTGAAATTCATACTCCCCCTGTGGCAGATATTTCCAAAATCTTCTACAGGGGATAGTGGATTTTAAGTGGAATAGCCCATTTATTATACTTGGATGAAACAGTCTTTTCAACAACAGTTGGAAATTGATGGGTGCTAATCATTTGTTATCACATTTTCTTCTTATATCGCATTCAACAAAATTTATTATCTGCACTGGAGATAATTCTTTAGGGCATGAGGGTTTCATGGCTCTTTCTGACCATTGGTTATCCAGGGAAAATGTTCAGTTTCTCTCCTCTGTTGTGAGTTTGTACTCTGGGCCAAAACCATTATGGCTTAATATTATAGCTCCATAAGTCTGCTATAAAGTATGTCACTTTGCTATGCGTGAGAGCACAAGCATGCTATTAATTTAGAACAGGAGAGTGAATGTCAAGCCACACATGATATGTGCAAATTCGTTCTTAATTATCTGATGAAAATGTCAGCAAGTGGTGCTCCGTTACTATACTCTCATTAGCTCATAATAATAGGTGGGAGTGATATAGAATGCCGTACACACACCCCGACGCAGCACCCATGCGAACTGCGCTTTGCATATTGTGCTTTTGATAATGCACAGTCTTTGGGTTTTATTGACTCGCACAATAAAAAAAACCTGAATAATTCTCACTTATGACAAGCTGATCATAGTGTAGATTTGAATATAATTTTAGATGTACAATTTACGGCAATTGAATTTGAGGAGTGCTGCCATTTTATGAGAAGTCTAATTAATGGAATTAAATTGTTTAATGTGAATTACAGAATCAAGTGACAGCATCTTAACCTTTTGATGTTGTTACTATGGAAATAAATAAAGTTCAAAGTTCACATGCATATCTTATACAACTAAATGCTGAATATTTTCAAATTTCCAACAAAAATGATTATCACAAATTAAGATACCTTTCTATCTGGTTTACATCATAGAGTAACAAAATACAGCATCTCGAAAGTGGGCTCCTATGCAAACCCAATCCTTTTGTATAAAAAAAAAAAGTCTCAAAGTTGCCTTGAGGTGTTTGTTTTGTGGTGCTCATTTTTTCGGAGAAATTAGCCATGCAATTTAATATTTTTATCATCTATTTTTTTTACCAAAAATACCCAAAAATATTGCTAAAATATGTTTTAAATGCATCTGTTGGTAGAATTGTATGAATAACACTTGAAATTTGTGAAAATATTTTATAATGTAAATAAGAATGCAAGTTTTGAATGTGCCAATCATTTCAAGATGCTCGAGCATTGGATTTTTAAAATCACATAAAGCTTTGAGACATTTTTTTGACGTTATGTCATCAGCTCATGTTTCAAATCCGTCAGTGAAGTTATCTCGATATTATCACCTCTCTGTGGCACATACATTATCGACACACATTATACTTCAAAGTCACTATTGTACTGGTTTGTATGCACCCAGAGATACACACAAAGATTACATGTCATCTGAGTCCATGACAGACTGGTTACAATACAGGAGTGAGAGCTACCTTGGAGGCATGCTCAAAGTTTACTCAATGGAAGTAGCTTTCATTATAGATTGGGATCGCTTCTGTATCGGTTTGAAAGCATACGGCTTCCAAGAAAATGTCAGATATAAAGGCTTTTTGTTTTGTGATATATCTTACATGGATACATTAGTGTTGCCAAAACTTTCAGCAATAAAAAAACGGCACATTGGCTTGCCAGGCCGTGGTAAAGGAGTCTCAAGTAACCCAATTTTTTAGCTTCCAAAAAATGTGCCCAATACTGGAAATTTGGGCGGATTTACCCAAATTAAGAATGCAAATCATCCAATTGGGCGGAAAAGCACTTGACTTAAAAACTTCCGGTAGTTAATGGGAAGTTACGGACTGATCAATTAATAGTCACAAAACCCTTTGTCATTGAAATTCGAAGCTTCAGAGACTCAAAACCTTTATAAATTGGCTAAGTTGAAAGGAAAATACATCAAACTACTGCCGTGACCTGACTTTTACAAAGTAGCCCAATTTTAGGCAAGTAGTGGCACAGTTTTTTTGAGTAGCGGCAAGTGATTGCCAAGTAGCCCAATTGTGCGCCTAAGGCGCGGTTTTAGCATCACTGGAATCCATTGAGGGATGAAGTTGCATGACATCATGTTTGATGTGCTGGCTCAATATGCTTTGATTGTGAGCTGTCTAAATTAAGGCTCTGCATGCTAACCATAGGCTTCAACATAAAATGTCCAAGTTTTGAGATATTTTCTCAAAATATCAAGAGCTATCTCAAGAACCACTGAACCAATACTAGGCTTGTTTGTACTCATTTTAATGCATTTTTCATGCTGATTCCAAATATGGTCTTAACAATGTACAATTCTGAAATTTTCAAAAAAATTTGAAACTTGTTGTGTGCAGTCGACACCTGCTTGGAGAGAGTTAAGAGTGTTGTCAGGTTGATATCACACAATGCACTTTAAAGTAGAAAATGTGTTTGATTTGGTGAAAGAAAGGATGGATGGTAGAACTTTTATGAACTGTGTTGTGCTGTACAAATAATGTTCACGCTTGTATAATTTTTAAGTCTTTTGGGGAAAAATGTATAATATTATTTGATATCAGAAGGACATTCCTCGCATTTAGAATGCAATTTAGTGTCTCATTTGCTCTCATGTCCCACAAAATATATTGTGCAAGCATTACTATGTGATCCCTTAAGCAATTTCTAGTTGTTATTAAAACTGTCTAGTTGTTGTTAACACTCTTTATTCTTCTAAAATATTATTTGTGTACTTGACTTCTTTTACAGTTTGTGTGTGATACAGTAACTACAGAGAGATTTCAACCCGTCCTGATCCCTAAGGTATGTGAAGATGCTAATAAACAAGTAAACAAACATTATATAGACTGCTAAATTCTAACAAAATCAGAAAATCTCATAATTGAGAAGAGATGCAGACAACTCATTTGTATTAAATATGGAATCACCAATGAGTAATGAGGCAACAGGATTATATAGATGATTATCGCTGTCATCGTTATTACTTTACAGAGAAACATTGAGATCAACAGAAGTGTTGCATTGTACAGCATATTTAGCAAGCACAACTTTAAGGTCTTCAGCTTCTTTACAGAGTTGTACATTTTCATTCTGCATGGCTTCTTGAGACTTCTTCAGCTGTGAATGTTCAGATTTCAGTTCTCCCATTGCTTGTTGCAGGCCGGCAACCGTTTTTTGAAGATTTTTTTTGCGACAGAGTGTAGATCTCTGCAATCCATTTGTGTATAGATTGTTTAGTCAGTCCAGCATGTGCAACATGAAATTGATTTGAACAAATAGAACATGGGCAAACAGGTTCATCTGGATAAATAACTTTGCACTTTGAATGGGTTGAGATTGCATATATCATCAGAATTTTCAACAGTGGTAGACTGATTTAAATCAACATCGTCTGTGTCAGTAAATAATGAGCTGGCAACTGCAAACCCTGAATTTAACAGTTTTGAAGGTGTTCTATACTTTTTTGAAGACTAGATAGACGATTATTTGCCTTAACTTTTTCATTTGTTCTTGCTTATCATGCTTGTTTGAGCACTGTTGACAGAGCCACAAATCACCTTGTCTGATATCGACTCCTGGTTTCCTGCCTTTACAGTCCTTGCATAATGACTTGCTATCTAGGCATGGTGGCATATAGGCCTTATCCAGGAGTTGATCACACGGTTCACACCTCAGATCACAAACTTTTTAGATATCAACTCTGCAAGACTGCATACATAGTATTAAGCATACAAAGTCAAACCAATTCAGTAGAATTCAATAGTTTTGGGAAACGATTCAAATGACCAATAGCCTAGGTCCATACACAACGTTAAAATGATCTGTTTTAACAACTATTTTTGTAGTAATTCAAGTTCACTCATAAGCACCAAGTACTTACGGACCATCAAAACATAAAATGGTTCTTAAACCACAGCAGATTCCGCTTAAAAATAGAGGTCAAAATATGGAGCAAAATCTTTGCGCAACCACCATCTTCTACCATTGTTCTTATGCATTTCTGATAAACAAAACATATCTCTGTCAAATTGTTCCTGTTCCTAAAGATGTTAAACTCAAACCATATTTCACATATGCAGGGAAAAAATAGCAATACCTTTGGACTTTTTTTGTTTTATGTCAAGTATCAGGGTTTATAGATGTGGTAGTTAGCTTACTTAAGATAAAACTGATAGTTCATTTCAGCTGAAACTGAATTTATTTTTTATGCTTTTATGTGTTTATACTTACTTCAAGTTTGTAAACAAATCAGCTCTTACTTTTACCAACAATATAAAATATATTAATTTTTCTCTTTAATACAGGGCTCGGATATGATAGTCAACTTTGACGAACACACGATAGTTCCCAACTACAAATTTGGCATCATTTATCAGAGATATGGCCAGACAACGGAGGAGGAATTATTTAGTAACATGAATTCTAGCTCAGCTTTGGATGAGTTTCTGGACTTATTAGCTGAAAAGGTTGAACTGCAGGACTTCAAAGGGTGAGACATGAAAACACAATTAGTTTTAATTTCGTTGTTGGGCAGGAAAAACTTCCTCCTATGTGTTATCGGCCCCTGAACATGTGTAATGCAAAACCTCCTATTTTCCCTCTTGGCACTTTTGTGTTAAACATGTTCAGGGGCCAATAACACATAGGAGGTTTTTCCTGCCCAATGACGATTTGTTGAACGCCATATGCACTACCAAATTGCTATTTTGATTGGTTACAAAGTGGGCCATATCATATATTGCGCCAATCAGAAAAATGGTACGAATATTCAGTAGGGCTGACAGGGTATAAGCTTAAAATTGCCAAGAAATGTAAAAGCTCTATTTTGATTGGTTACTCAAATGATTATATCATGTAATTAACCAATCAGATGCAATGTAAGAAAATGAAAGTGTCACGCAAAGTGGACCATTTTGACGTCATATCAATGGCTCAGCAGAAAGTCCATAAACTGCTGTGTGTATCATTGCCTATAATATGAATTAGCTCACTCACTGCACAGTGCATGCTCTGTACGAGTGCATTCCCGAAGTATGAGTGACCTCACACAGCAGCCATTGTGGACATGTGACTTTGTGCCGCTGAGCCATAGGTATCAAGTCTACCAGGAACATGGTCAATATTGTCACACTTGCATTTTGATGAATGAACAAAAGAGTGTACACTTTAATTGGCAAAGAGTAAATTTATTCTTTTGTGGAGTAACTTACAGGTGTCAATTCAAAAGAATGATTGAAGTTCATCCCTGGCCTCATATTATTTTTTCATTTGAGAATGTCTTTCAATTGATTAATGCTTGTAATTTGGAAACAAAAAATTGTAAGGTAAATATAATGGGCAAAGGCACTGTGCTGAAGGGAGAAACTAAACAAAATATGCAGTATCATGTATAATCTGCTTACTTTTGGGTTTACTAAAAAAACTTAACCCTTTACAATGTGACAATTTTTCAAATGGTTCTGCAAGATATTAAAACCACAAAATCTTGTTTTATGACATATCAGTCAGTTATCCAGCCCTGTATATCAAATTCAAGATACACTATATCTTAAAATCACAAGATCATGTTTCATGTGTATACGTTATACAAACATAAATCATACAAATATTGATGTGTATAATGTTATTATCTTTGTAATACAGGTTCCGTGGAGGTCTTGATGTGCAGCATGGTCAGACAGGGGAACATTCCTTATACACCAAATATGACAATCATGAGATCATGTTTCATGTGTCTACATTACTTCCCTATACAGATGGAGATACACAGCAGGTTAGTGTAGTCACGTAAGGTCCAATTGAATATATGAATACAAAATCCACCCAAGTCCATACTTTGGCCAAATTGAGTTAAGCATGGGAAATTGTTGCTATACATAGGCCTGTCATATGTATGAAAGAACAACTCAAATTCATCCTCTGTGTTTATAGAGCATGTGAAAAATAGCATGTATGAAAGAACCACCCAAGTCCAGGATTTTAGTCTTGTAACACATTGATTGAAATCCAGTATGTATTAAAGTCCACTTGTAACAAATTCATTGCTGGAGAGTGAAAAAAAAAAAAAAAATGGGTTTAATCAAGGAAAGTGTGTGGTTTATATTACATGGCAGTATGCTTATCAACATTGTACATACCTGTGTGCTTTATTTTGTATTATCTTACTAGTGGTAATCTCACATTGTTGTCTTATTATATGATTAAAAAAACCACCCAAGTCCATCATTTAAAATAAACCCCACAAAGTCCCTGAAATGCTAATCGCCATACCTAATACAGTTTCACCCACTCATTTGCATGTAAAACTTACCATATGAACCAGGTAAATCTAACTGAAGGAATTAAAATGATACACTGGTTTTTTCTCAAATCACTTCCCATGGACTTGGGTGGGTTTTGAATTCATGTATTCAATTTGTTGAAGCTTGGCTAGTGGCCAAGCTTTCTAAGCCAGTAGGCTAGCCCTACCAATGTGGATCTATTTTATTGATCTTTCTAGGTGATGTATGATGTGAAATCATAAGCACTAGTATAGGACTAATTGGATGTAAGTCTGATGTCTTAGGAAACCTGACCACTAGCCATGCTTCGAGAAACCAGCCCCAAAGTTTTCTAAATGCCAAATTTTGTGTTTCCCAGCAAACACAAAACATTTGACAGAAAACGTTTAAATGGCAGGTGTATAAAGTGCATATAATGTTTTGATATTATTTGAAAAATATTTTTGTATGCTTGCTGCAAAACAATTTAAAATGAACATAAGGTTTTTTTAAGTGTTGACAGAATATTTTGCAAAAATTGCTGCAAAGCATATTTTACAATAAGATTTTGACAACAGTGTTTTATTGTATAAAATGTTTTCAGATCATTGTCCTGACCTTTATGTAACCTGGCATTTGCTAGAACTTCTTTCCTACACTTCTAGAAAAAAAGATTCTAGTGGTTCAGGACTCCTTCAATTTCTAGGAAATTGTAAGAATCCAAAATGGTTCTTTCTGGCATTTCATGTCTAAAATGGTTCTTTACAACCTTTGCAGAAACATTTTTTAGTTCTTTTTAGTACTATTTAAGGTTCTACATACAGTGCAGCTTTAGAACCTTTTTAGGTGCTACTTTGAATCCTTTTTCGAAGAGTGAAAGAGACTGTTTTTGACCTTTTGCCAGACAAAATGGCTGAGACCAATTGTCGAGAAATGCTTGCACTTGAAGTTGAAGTGGCATATTTTGCCAATTTATAATATAGGCCTATATGGCGGTGGTGAATCAGAGTGAACATTGGTGTTTAGATAAGTTTGGACTACATTTTATTGAAAATGTATATTTAAAATTTCCCAAATAGAACCTAGAGGTTGTTGTCAATTTTTTCCCCTTCCAATTTTATGATATTTTCCATTTCCGTAAAATGAATAAATCGTGGGTCTGCAAGTTAGTTCAGTGATCTCCAAGTGCAGACAACGTCTGACCACAGACCACATGAAGATGGCCTTGAAGCATCCTCATATCAATTTGCTATCAATATTTTGTAATTAAATACTGTTTACTTAGACTGTCTTGAGAGACTGAAAGGGATCATTCAACCAGCCTTAAAGATACAATCAGCAATAGGCCTATATGATTTTTATCTGTATACAGTAGTCATAACATTATGATATTATTGATGAGTCACATTTTAACTTTAATACAGCTTCACATTGTATCCAGAAAGGCTGTTTGTTTGACCAGTTGGTCCGGGTGGACACACACTTGGGTCCTGATGGGACCAGGCTCAAGCAAAACGCTCGAGCCAATCTTAAAAGCTTATATAAGCATGCTAACCTGTATGAAGAGAAAACTAGAAACAGAATGATGAAAAAGAGCAAGGAAAAGAAAAGGCCACTCCCAACAAATCAGTTGTACATTGGGAATTCTTATTCAGTGCCCCGATACCAAAGTTGCTATGCTTTTTTAACTCTCTGTATTTTTATGTGTTTGTGCAAGTTAAAAAATAAAACAGATGTTTGAAATTTCAAATCATCTCAAAGCTAACAAATCAACTTTATATTTGTCTTACGTAATATTATAAATACTTTCTGTTTCTTTTAATTTCAACAGCTTCAAAGAAAGAGGCACATAGGTAACGATATTGTAGCCATTGTCTTTCAAGAAGAGAACACACCGTTTGTTCCCAACATGATCGCTTCCAACTTTCTTCATTCTTACATCATAGTGCAACCTATAGAACCAAATACAGAAAATGCTAGATATAAGGTGAGTTGTCTGATAGGAACTTTTTGTGGTTCAAGATTGAGGAGCATATTTAAATAATAGTAGTCATGGCCTATTTTGTCTATAGCAGTCATATTCATAAAAGGGGACTGGTTTATTTTATAGATTAAATTGGGGTTTAATTTGACAAAACAGCCTCTTTCTTTTCTGACTAATTATTTGTTAAGGGCAATATTAAAGGAGCCATTTTGTGAACTTAAGGGTATACGATGTATTGTTGGTCGAAGCAGCAGAAAAAAAGTAGTTCACAGCATCTTGCAAATGGTAGTGAGCTTTAGCAAAAATTGCATCGCTCAATTCATAGCGAGCGTGTAGAGGAATTCAAATATCACAGATATACTTTTGTAGGCCCTGTGGTTCTTGAGTTATGTTGTAAAGAGGGCTGAAACAACAACACTTTTGTAAAACGTACATAACTCATTAACAACAATAAATTAAGTAAGTTTTCAAAGTATATGATTTGTAGAATGAACTTTTGCAAAACACCAAAGTGTTATTTTTGGCTGCTTCGACCAACAATACCTCGTATACCCTTAATTGATCAAATTGATTATTATTCATGAAAGCATTGATTTGAGCTGCTGATTAGTTTGTATTATATCACTCATACATTAATTCTAGACAGTTCATTGGTTGATTACCATTTGCCATTTTTACCATCACCCACTCCGTGTGATAGTCTTTACCATCATGTGCTTTGCCGTAGTGCGCCTGCGCCAAGCCGTTCGCTGAGCTCTTGGACTCGCCGATTTAGTTATGAGGTGGACCCCAAAATGTCAAGTATATCACCGCAAAACATGGTGTTATGTTGATGAATAAATGTATTTCCTACCTTAAATAGTATTTTAGTAATAGAATTTATGTATGAGTGATATAAAACAAATATTAACTGTCTTAAATTCAGTGTAATGGTCGAAATATAATCACTCGGTGAAAGATGTATTGTTCCATTCCACTCGCCGTTCCGGCTCGTGGAATGGTACAATCCATCTTTCACCTCGTGATTATATTTCGCCCATTACACTCATAGACAGTTAATATTTGTATACTATTCAGTGGCTGAAAAAGAATTTTGTATCATTATATAAAACAAATATTGCTTGCCTATGTTTGTGCAATGGTATAAATTTATCATTCTGTCAATTTTTTGCTATTCCATTGCATATTCAGGCATTTACTTGTATACTGTTTGTCAGAAGTTATAATTTGAGTTACAATATAAAGGAACAAAAGAATTAAGGAGTAATTATTGTAAATGTATCATTTGCAATGCTTTCTTTCATTTTAATGATCCTGGCTGCTTATCCTAGTAGATAAAATGTGACGTGTCATGTCAAAAGGAGACACTTTTGGGCAGGATCGTAAATGGAGAAATAGCCAAATAGCGGGGGTGATTTTTTTCACAATTTGGGTTTGTTGCGATTTTGTGATAATATTAATGTTAAAAATATTGTCTGATAGTTTTCATCTTGTATTTTTTGAGACATTTTCAAGGTAATTCCTACTCTCAACATTGTCAATAATATTTTTAAAGGCCGATATCTCAATTTCCAATTTTATAATATACTGTAACTTACGAACTAAATATCTTCGCTTAGAAATGTCCGATTTCATTGGAGAAAACGGCGTTATGGAGCGAAATATCTCTATATTTAAGATATGTAAAAACTTCAAAATTGATAACCTGCCCAAAAGTGTCTCCTTTTGACATGACACGTCACAAATTATCTAATAGCAACTTTACCCCAGTGCCCTTCAATTAGTTCAGGTGCCCACTCCTCCAATCAGATGACTCACCCTACACCACTGTATACAAATCATGTTTCAAACTTCCCACACCGGTCAACAAGTTCTTGGATGATAATCTTATAATCACTCATTCACTTCTTCCGTAGGTGTGTGTCACAGCTAGAGATGATGTACCTTTCTTTGGGCCAGCCTTGCCTCAACCATCTATCTTCAAAAAGGGACCAGAATTACGAGATTTCATTCTTGCCAAGCTTCTTAATGGGGAACATGCATGCTACAAAGCAGACAAATTCGCCAGCATACAGGAGAGAACAAGAACAGCGTTATTAGATTCTCTGTACACAGAACTCCACACCAAAAACGAAGAAATATATGGTGCTATTGCAGGTATGTAAATCCTATTGTTGGGCTATTCCAGTTGACATCCATACACCCCCCTATGGAAGACATAAATCTTAATCATCTACACAGGGGGTGTAGATTTCAAATTGAGTTACCCATTCAGGTAACACCATTTGAAATTCACACTCCCTAAGTTGGAGATTAAGGCCATGTCTTCTGCAGGGGGTGTATGTATTTCAAATGGAATTGCAATTTGTATCTCAAACATGCTCCTGGTCAGGACAAAGTTCTTTAACTTATATATATTTACACATTCATAGCATGACCTTTCATTGTTTTGGGTACAAAAACTCATACTGCATAACTTGGGGTCATAATTTGAGCTATCAGTGATGATTATAGGTTAATGAACTAAACCATTGGAATTGAGGTTATTTTGGCTCATAAAACAATTACTTATCTGCTAAGGTAAATGTCCCATGCATCAACAAATGAAGAGTACAAATGCAAAAACCAATATATCCATTTTTCTCAATTTAAATATACTTTTGAGCATAATTTTGAGAATTTAGCATGGAATTTTAAAGCAGAGTGTCAATTTAAAGCTAGCATTATAGGGCAGATGTCGAATTGTCGATGGCCTTAACTCAAAAAGTTTGAAAACGCTGTTTATCAGATTTTGTATCTGACCTCTTCAAATGTCAAGGAAATGGCTCTCCGCACTATTTCCATATCCTCAAGAGGTTCAACCTTTCAGCTAGTTGCTGTTTTATTGTTTATTTGAAATGTTACATGAATTGAGTATTATTTAGTTTCCATCAATATGGTAATTTGGGGTGGATCTCAACTGGCATTTAAAAGAGCAGTTCATCTTTTTGTTTTTGTTTAGAGGATTCATAGATGCCAGTTCCATTTCGGGTATTTCAAGGGAGATAATTGAATATTAAAGGTGTGTGACCTGATCAACAGCCTCATTCCCATAGGTATAAATCCCATGCAGGGGTATGTTGATAAAGGGGGGATGGTCCATATATACAATCAGACCCAAATGTTGATGCCAGTATGTGGGTTTCTGACCAAATTAACCTCATATTTGGCCATTTTAGTCTAATAAGTCCCAATTTTTTCACTCTTTGTGCAAATTTATTCCACTTTTACACCATATCTCACCATTTTAGCTTCAATATGGCAAAATTGTTCATGCGCATTTGTACCATAAACTTTTTCTGTCATTGGGGCATTGTTATATGCTATATTGTGTTTCACCTGGACTTTGGTAAAGATGTAGCTGCCTAGTTTGCTGCAGGATATATACAAATGCAAAGAAGGGTGTTTTGTCAGTATACGCTTGCGGTGCAACGGCATAAAGATACTGACATCACTACCAAACTTGAGGTGACATGAAGTGTCCCTATCCTCATTTCTAGTATTCAGAGGCTGCATGACCCAATCAATCCATTATTATTTAGTACCATTTTTCAATTTAATATCATTATTTTGTACCATTATCATTTCACTTTCCAGGTATGCATTCATCAGTCAGTCCGACAATATCCAGTAACCAGCTGAAACAAGATGGCAGTAATTCAAGTCTGTTGACGTCCTTCAAGAAAGCCTTCAGAGGTCGCAGCCAATCGGTGGAGACTTCTAGTCCATTACACAGGGTCAACGGTAACATACCTTATGCAGATGAAATACCTGAAGAGGGAGAAGATATGAGCCCTGTGGTGAGTTCAAGTTAATCACATTGGGCTATTCCAGTTGAAATCCATACAGCCTATGGAAGACATCACTCTAATCTTCCACACAGGGAGTGTAGATTTCAAATGGGGTTACCTGAATGTGTGACTCCATTTGGATTCTACACCCCCTGTGGGAGATTAAGATAATGTCTTCCACAGGGGGTATGGATGTCAACTAGAATAACCCATAAAATAGGCCACAATTTCAAATGCTTCTTAAAATTAAAATGCTTCTTATGATCATATTAAAGGGCACTAGACTCATTGCCATAATGGTTGTTTTATTCTTATTGCAACATCCACTGAAGGCAATGACAGCCCAGCTGTTGGCTCTCATTGTTAAATTCTTTAGCATTTAGCTATTTTTAGTTTCCTGTTGTCAGCCTAATACATAGTACATGTCTGCCTTGTGAGAATGCATAGCATAATTTGATAAGAACTTTTAGATGTTAGTTTTTTCATCACACTAAAGGAAAATTCTAGGGCAAGGATAGCAGGAGCTGCTCCTTTAAGTATCACTGCCTTAAATGTTGAATTTGTTGTGTGTGGGAGTAAACTGTCTGTTTGATAACAGACATCGAGAGAGTGTAGATAACAAACAATTGTACAAGATTTGCTGCTGAGAAGTTGTTTACATAGGCAAGGGAATGAAACTAATGTTTTTCTTTAACTTAATCTACTTCTCCGTAGGCCCAGCCTAAGAACAAGTCCAACAACAGAATATCAAGGAGTTCAACAGCCAGCTTTGGAAGTGCAGATAAGAAAGAACCTAAGAGAAAAAGGTATGTTCACATGGACTTGAAACCTAAAGATGATCTTAAACTTGGGAACACACTCTGGGCTGTTTCAGTTGAAATCCATACACCCCTATGGAAGACATTACCGTAATCTTTCATATAAGGAGTGTGGATTTCAAATGGGCTTACCTGAATGGGTGACTCCGTTTGAAATCTACACCCCCTGTGTGGGAGATTAAGATCATAACTTGCATAGGGGGAGTATGGATTTCAACTGGAATAGACCATTGCTGGGCTATTGGCATGTGTCATGTACCTTAATCACTCCCAAAACCTATTATTTCAGCTTGATTCAGTTCCAATGCCCCATATTTTATATAGTTAGAAGCTGAGTTTCAGGAGAAAATCAGTTCACAAGACCCCACTTCAGAAAACCAAAATGGCACATATACCTAAAATGACTGAACATTGAATATTCATACAGTTTGTCAGTCGCAACAAATAGTGGCGTAGAGTGATTTTTCCAAATTTTCCATTTTACATAGTGGCGTAAAGGTTTAAAGCTAGCTATATCCTATAAAAGTTATTCCTTTTAAAACTATTAAAGATACAGTTTAATAGTTTGAACCTTGAAATTAAATTTCAAATGGAATCAGGCCACTGAGAGATAACAGTGGAGGAGTATCGACTCCATTAATACTAACATATCCTCCAAACATGTTTTTCTCGGAAGCGTATTTTGTCCTTCACATACTATGTGTTGCGACTGATGAGTTATCAGATTTGTCAATTTATGGCAACAATTTGACACTTTGACAATACCCTTCTTTAGGCTTCTCTGCTGCTCCAGGAATCCATCAGTTCGCACCAATTTTGGCTGAATTCTAGCTCCCAATATCCTCAGATCAAGTAGAGCCAAACTTTAGTTCAAGAAATTTGAGAGAAAATCAGTTCCCTACTTCTGAGAACCTGAACAGTTCCTATTCTACTCCTGTTGCAAACTTGCTCTTTTTGATAGAATAGCTAATAATTTGCTGCCGTAGTGCATGTTAGTAACCATTGGTTACTGGTTCAAGCCTGGGCTCATACACCTGCTTCGAATTATGATATGCCATAGGCTTTATGTTGTGATCATTTCGATTAGTGTTTCATAACATAGAAAGTGTGAGCCAGTTGACCTAGCAACGGCCATACAACAGCGAATATAATGTATTATGTTCTACAATATATTATTCAAAAAGTGTAATAGAGGTTATCCACATTACTCATGTGTGACTTCTAACAAAAGGCGCTGATTCCCGTAGTATTCCTCATTCAAACCAATTCAATGCACGACCTCGGACTTTGGCAGGCTATTTTGAAACAGTCATGGTTGAACATGCAGGTATTTCTTTTGAAAGTCCTAAACAAGGTATAGCTGTTGCTGATAGGATATGCAGCTTATAGAACATGGATAACCTCTATTACCTTACTTTCTTAAAAGTTTTTTTGTAAAAAGAAAAGCGGTCTGCTATCTATTATTTAATAATGCACTATGGCTTAAGGGTGTGCCCTTGCTGTGTATTCCAGGTCTTACCATTGATCTAGCTCGTAGGAGTAAAATACACACATGTCAACTAGTGACATTTCCAATCTGTGTAACAGGTATGTGACATGATGAAGGAGAATCAGTCACATGTCGGTAATTTCCGATCAGAAGTTTTTAACATCATTTTCTGGCAGTTTACGAATGCTACATTTTGATGCAAACCCCATCAAAAATCGGACATCTGGTTACTGAGTTATGAGCAAATAATCAATGGCTGAAAACAATATAAAACAAAAGAATTTGAACAGTTTTTGCCACATCTCAAAAACAATATTTCGTTTGTTTGTTTTATTTCTTCTTTTGCCTGGATAACTCATTCAGTGGATGTTTTAAGGTGTCCTCATTCCTCTGTTCTTCCATGAGGCCCAGGGGAACATAGCGAGGACATTCTTTTTTGTGCTGTGTATTAGCGACATCTGACTCATTTCCCTTGATCATGTCATACTGTTAATGACATCAGGGGATTTAAATGACCACTAGCTTGTGTTTGATATAAATGCAAGTAAGCCTATTGCTCTATAGTATCTGACCATCACCCTCTGGGATTTAGCTTGCAAATCTCATCTTGGGGCATTTTTGAAGCAAGTAACATTTTAGAAACCGTAAAAAAAGGTCAAAATAGAGTAGTTGCCATTCAATTAAACAATGCTCCTACACAGGGAGTGTGAATTTGAAATGGGGTTGCCTATATGGGTGACTCCATTTGAAATTCACACCCCATGTGTGGGAGATTAAGGTGATGTCTTCCATAGGGGGTGTATGAATTTCAGATGGAATAGCCCAATGATTTGTAATGGACTGGAGCCTAGGGAGGATAGTAGTGGGAGAAATGTCAGTCAGTCTTGGTGACATTTAAGAAAATTTAAATGGCAGTGTTTAAAATCCTGAGTCGAAATCCGATTTTGCTTTGCAGTTATGTAATCTGATTCTGTGCTACAGTTGCTTTTGTGATTATTTGTTGTATACAAGCATTCTCCTGGAAAGAAATTATTGGAGATGTTTTAAGATTTTGAAATTTTTCAAGTAACATTTGTAGGAATAGAGTGCTCATCTTGACTGACTGACGTCTGCAAGGGTTGCAAATACATTATAATAGTGACAATGACTGACCCCCTCCGATGGCTTTTGCTATTACTATTGGCTAGGCTCTTTTAGTGGGAATATGGCTTGAATTATACGGAGCTCAAGTTCCCAGGATAATGCTAATGAATTAACCAGAACTCTATGAGAATGTCATGTTAGGTGCATATTGAGGTCTAGGAAGCTGGCGTACCTCCAGAATAAGTACTTTGTGCATATTATTGAGAACAAGCACTACACATGCAAGTATTATTAAATATTCTCTAAAGTATCATTTGATGTGGTCTTTGCCAGAGAATGTGAAAGGTACTCTATTTCTGGCCATGACATGACAATCCAATATTGTGGATTTCCCTAGCATGACATATATGGAGCTTTTGAATCTGTATTCTCTTTTATAAGTTCATTGGGTAATGGCTTCCCTCACATGTTCAAATTGAACATATTAGTTGTATTAGGGCTTACTTTATGGTGGTATAGTATGATTAGTTATCCGCTTAACATACTTTTATGGTTTCTTTATCTGTTCTTGTCTTTCCACAGAGATAGTATGTTAAGTCGGTCGTCGCATTCATCAGAAAGTATTAACGGTAGCCAAGGATCACACAAATCGTCGTCCAATTCATTAAACAGTTCACCTGATGTGGGCAGAGGGAGAACAAGGTCAGTATTGCATTTTAATTTTGCAAATCAAATTTGAAGATTAGAACATTGATTTTATATGATGAGGTCAATATATTATATTATAATATATAATATATTAATAGGAAGAAACATTTCTCATTGTAAAATGTGTTTTGTTGTTATTAGTCAGTACCGCTGTAAGTAAATTTTATTTTTGAATGAGAGCATTTGTATTTTTGTGAATACTGACATAGTCAATGTTAAATGATGACATGAATAGAGGAGTAAATTAAAAACACACAAATTCAGAAACAAATGGAAGCTATAGCTGAATGTAGGTTTATTATATAAAGGGGAAAATCATTTTTATCAGTGTATAAATAAAGGGGGAAATCAAATTGCTTTATTGTTAGGTCAAGAAATGGGAAAAAAAGTTTGTCTCTCAAATTTAAGTGCATAGCTATAGGCCTTTTTTAGTTTTCAGAAAATATTAAAAATTGCTGTGAACCATCAAAAAAATTCGACACAATAAAAAAGAATTTTTTTCATATCTTATAGCCTTTCTTAACAAGGAAAACACATAGCACATAGCTTTGTTGCCAAATGTCTGAGAGACAATCCTAAAAAGAGTTAAAAATTAATCAATTATGCACTGCAGTTTATTTATTGCTAATTCAGTAATTTGTTTCATTTCCTTCAGCAGGTACTACACATGTAGGGTGTCCCCTAGTAATTCACTAGATAGCTTCAACAGCGATGAAGAACAGCAACAGCAGCAGCAACAGCAGCAAGAACATGAAGACTCCGACACAGGCATGGGAAGCATGTCATCAGGGTGCATACCAAGCAACAAACCTAGTCCAATGAATCCATGTCTGTGTCAAGGCGGAAAATGTTCACTGGCAGCTGAAGTTGAAAGTAAGTGCGAGTAACGTTAGATTCTAAATGAATTTATTTCGATTTTGACTGCTTAAACGGAAGGGTATCCAAATAGCAATGCTAATCGTATTGGCTCGACATGGACAATCAACCAGGACAAATTTGGACAGTCAGAGTAAACTAATTACACCATTTTGGAAACGGGCTGTGACATGTATATAGATATGACTCTCTATATGTTTAAATGGGACCAGTGGCTTAACATTCCCTCAGAAGCATAGATTACTCTCATGGTTCATACATTTACCCAGATCTAAATGAACCATGGGCAGGGTGTCCCAGGACTGGGGATTCCAGGGTGAAATGACTCCTAATACAAAATAGACTGATTTTGCATGTTTTTGGATAAACCCCCGTGGAAAGGAGGTGCTCCCTAAAACAGGTCCAATCAGGCTAAAGTTGGTAATAATGAAACTGAGATATAGGCAAAAAGTGTTCCAGAGAACTGGAGATTCAACATCAGTAAACTTAGGTATTGAGCAAGTTAGTAATGGTAGTAACTCAATTTTCAACTTTGGCCTGAGTGGATCAGATTGGTCACAAATTTAGACTACAGATGTTGCCAAGTAAAGTCAAGAGTGTTTTTTTTTCCAAGACAATACCCAGCAAGTTGCCACTGCTTGCACACCCACACTAGTGTTGCACAAATTCACCAGATGTTTTGAGTAGTTGATTAGTCTGTACCAAATAAATAGTCATGACTCTGACAGCTATTTAGAGGTCAATATCTGAATAAAAGCTTACTAATATAGAAGTTTATGTTTGAATTAATTATGATTTTTTCTTTATCTTTATTGCAGCCCACCTATTAATGCAGTTAGAAACAATGAGAGCAGAAGTCCAGAAATTAAAATCAGAAAAGTTGGAATTAATCAGGCAAAATGTGGTAAGTATTTTAGGATTTACAAACCGATAACAACGGGCTGTTCCATTTAAAAAACACACCCCTACTGTGGACTTCCAACCAAATTCAACAGTTTAAATTAATCCAGATCCAACCATTTTCATCCATAAAAATTAGGGCTGTTGTCAGCAAAGCAATTTTCATGACTGTTGACAAGCATGGAGTAATTGTCGACAAGGACTAGTCATTAAAAATATTAGAGATAAGCTAAAGATCAGCAATATTTTACCATTAAATAAATTCTAGGTTGGCCTATAAAAAGTAATACAGAGATGCCAATCTTCCGATTTAAATCGGAATTCCGATTTTTTGTATTTTTCCAAAAAAATCAGATTTTCTAAAAAATAAAAAATTTTTTTTTTTTTTTTTTTTTTTTTTAATTTTCAAAAAATATTTTTGGCCAAAAAAGCAAGTTGTAGGCCCTAAATTACTTGTTATTCAAGGTTGGAAACCATAGAAATACTGCTATTTCAACAAAACAAATTGCCAATTTTAATTTACAAAGTTGGATAAAGTTGTACATTTTGATTACTTTTGCTTCTATTGAACAGTCAGGAACACATTGAATTAATATACATTGCTAGCTGTTCAGTAGAAGTAAAAGTAATTAAAATGTACAACTTTATCCAACTTTGTAAAATAAAATTGGCTTTTTTTTTTTTTTTGAAGTAGCAGTATTTCTATGGTTTCAACATTAAATAACAAGTAATTTAGGCATATAACTTGCTTTTTTGGCCAAAAATATTTTTTGAAAATTTAACAAAAAAACAGGGGGGGAGTCAAAAATTTGATAAATCATCGTTTTTATATTACACATTATATATATCCATTTCAGCCATGTAGGCCATGTTATTAGGCCAAAAAAATACTTTGGAAAATGTCTCTCATGTACAAAAGTATAGGAAACTGAACATTTAAAACCACTTTTTTGGGATGAAGGAAGTATTTTTTTCAAAAAAGTCTAAAACTGGTTTTTATGTTAAAAATGGCCTTTTGGGGTGCTAATTCTGCTAAAATTGCCTGGGCTTAGGTACCTAATTTGCATATTTTATGGTATATTTTTGAGAAAACAAGCCTTGAAGAATATTACATGTATAATAGATAGTCTTCAATACTGCTATCTAGGCTTGTTTTCTCAAAAGAACCTTATTTTTAATCCATTTGAATGTAATTTTACCCTCAGAAATGGTGTCTCCTGCAGTGTAAAATGTGTAGAAACCCTCTGGCTTTGGGGGGCTTCGCCCCCTCAACCCCCACCGGGGCTTTGCCCCTGGACCCCACCAGGGGCCCTTAGCGGGCCCCTGGACCCCGGCCGTGGGGGGCGAAACTGTCGCCGCTCCCTCGTTCGCAAATTTCAGATTTTTTTTCATAACCCATTGCCATCTCTGGTAATAATTGAGCAATGATATGGTGGATTAATAGTAAATAAACAATGCATAACATGGTCTCTGAAGTTAATATTTAGACTTTCTGATGTATTGCTTTGTCAACAACTTGCCATTGTCATCTGAACTTGAGATTTGACAACAGTCAACAGTACAAGTTCTACTCGACAACAGCCCTAATAAAAAGTGGAAAAGGTGTGGAAGATGTGGAATGCAAAGAAAATTGTCTAATTTTCCCATCTGTCACTTTGCAGGGTTTAATGGCATATTTATGTATGTTCCAAAAAATTCAAAATCTGAATTTTGATTAATTTTATGGAGTTGTGGCATAGCAAACCACAGATCATCACATGAATGGTCTGAGTAGCAAGTGCCAACAAATTTACACTGGTTCAGCCAGGCATATGTGTAAAGGAAGCAAAAAAATGTAATAATCAGTATGATTGTAAAAGCAATAAAATTGTCTGCATTGAAGACCAGTGAATGTTGGTCGCAGGCAACCGACCTCCACAAAGTAAGTCATGAGAACTTGGTTAAATCTTTAATCTTCTGGAAATAAAATTGTCATTTTTGTTTTTACTTTAAATTTTAAATAATTACAATCCTTTCCCCTATTGTCACATCTTGCAGAGTTGTCAACACGACATCAAGAAGTTAAAAGAGAAAGAATTGCAACACATGGCAGACCTTAACCAGGCCAACAAAGAAATTGGAAGGTTACAGGAAAGCAGAATTGGCACTAACGGTAACGCTACATATGTTGATGTTGAGAACCACTCATCGTCGGTGTGATACCACATATAAAACATTTGTATAAAGGACTGGACTATTGTATTATAAAGCGCTAATGCCTTGTACACATACCATGCAGCAGTGGCACCATTTAAGTGCAGACGGATCTCATCGTATCAAAAAAACAAATTCCGAAGTTACAAGAGCCAGGTGTGATGTCTTGAAGCTGAAGATGCATTCAATACCCAAATGCAGTTACAACTTTTACAGCTGTTAGGTACTTGGTCATTGCAAGGTAGAAGGAGCCTCTGCTATAACAATGGACCCCATTTTGTCAATGTTGGTATTAAATCCAGTAATTTTCCCAACTTTTTTACACTATATCAGCTGGAGCCCAAATAAAAAAAAAATCAGAAATTTGGTTAAATTTGCCCAACAATCTAGGCCTTGGGGAATAAAAATGGGTCAAATTTTCTTGGAAAATTAGAATAAATATATGAGTCCACTTTTGGATTCTCGGAATATCCTTACCAAACCTGCATTGTGTTTGAATGCATGCTTCTGATACATTTAACTCTTCATGATATCAGCCCTGTGTTTTCTCAACATGGAATTAAACGTCATGTTTGTGTGAGTCAATGTACATGAAATATTCTTATTCCGATGAAAAAAACTTGTGACTCTGAATTCTAAGAATGCCTTTGATAAAGCCACAGCACATATCCTCCAGGAAGAGTCTTTCAAATAGGAGAAGCTTTGGAACTGGAATATAATTGGGAGCTTGTGAATCACATTGTCTGATAAATCTTGTATTCTGTGTATCAACCATACACATATTATACATGCTGGTTTAAGTATGCACATCACTGCAAATAGACACTTTTTCGTCCTTGATTTGTAAACATGTGTAAAATCTAAACACCAATGTCCAACTTCAAAACATTTAGTGTTTTTAAACACTAAATGATATTAAAATATCTAAACACAAGGCATCAAATTCCTAAACATGTTTACAAATCGAGGACAAGGTGGTGTCTAGAATAGTGTTTAATCTCTAGACACTGTTTTTGCAGTGTATTGAATGAGGAACTGGGTAAGCTTAAATGCCCAGTAAATGCCCGACTGGATTAATGTAGCTTTCATCAGAAGCATACTATATGCTTGTAGACGGGGTTTTACGGTATTCTGTGTATCAACCATACACATATTATACATGCTGGTTTAAGTATGCACATCGCTGCAAATATACACTTTTCGTCCTTGATTTGTAAACATGTGTAAAATCTAAACACCAATGTCCAACTTCAAAACATTTAGTGTTTTTAAACACTAAATGATATTAAAATATCTAAACACAAGGCATCAAATTCCTAAACATGTTTACAAATCGAGGACAAGGTGGTGTCTAGAATAGTGTTTAATCTCTAGACACTGTTTTTGCAGTGTATTGAATGAGGAACTGGGTAAGCTTAAATGCCCAGTAGATTCATATTAAAGCAGCATGGATTTCTCTGATACAAATCTCACCCGAACAAAAATAAGATATTTCATCAAATCAAAAACAACAACCGATATTATTATTGCCTGATATTTTAACTAATTATTAGTTTTGTATATACTGTAATGTACCTTGCCATAACATATTTTGTACATTTGTGTACATAAAAAAATTGTTAAACTTGAAAAAAAATGTTTGTGTGCTCTATAAAACAACGACTTGTGATTTGTCATCATGGTATCGTGTTGTCATGGCAACTGTCTACACTTGCTGCATATGATATCTTACACATTCATGCCGTGCACTGTAATACCAGAGTTAAGTGGTAGGTTGTTATTGAACAAGCAGTTTGTGTGTAGGAGTGTAACTTGTCTACTGTTAATTATATACATATTACGTTGTTTCACCTCGAGATTAGTATGACATATCTGCATGCGTATTTCGCTGGTCACAGTATTTATTCGTGCACGTTATCTGAACATACATGTGTGCAGGGCGTTTTGTTGACAAGCTTACAGCATTTATCACATGAAGGCACTGATGTCAATACCAATTTTGAAGTGAAACAAAGTTTAAAATGTGTGTGGTGTGTACAGGAACATATAGTCCTCTTGCTCTATGAAAAAGGATGTTTATCCAGCACCAGTTACTAGTAATTACCCCCTTTGGCCAATTTCACTCCCAGCTGGACAAGCCCACCCCAATGATATACCACAGAAGACAAGCCAAAAGATAGAAAATTGCTATGTAATAATGATATTATGGAATCTGTTGGCACACTTTTCACACCATGTTGATAGCTATATAATAGGGCATCAGCGGGGGATAACTATTGGAGGGATAAGTGGTTTTGATAGGTATTCCTTTTTCGTAGAGCAACCAGAGTATACATAGGCCTATTTATTAATCAACACATTGAGTTGTGTGACTACACAGATAACTGTGTTTCTGTAAACATCATTGGTCAGTATACAAATGAATATTCATATGTAGTGGTAAACATAGCTCAACACCACACAATTTCATGCTTACCTGGAACACTTTCGCTAGATCACCTGGCATCTTCAGTAGATAGCAGAGCTTTGATGACTTATCCTTTATGATGTCATTGTGTAACTCATGATGTCATCATCAAAGAGGAGTATTATTAAACCTTGGATACAATTACAAATGGAATTTTCAGATCTACTTATCTGGGGCAGGAATATAAAACACATTTAATTTTGGATGTACTTGAATAACTTAATGAAATTCCTTGCACAAAACCTTTAGCCTTCTTACTATTCTAACCATGTGAATGATGTTACAAATATTATTGAAATATCAAGAACAAAATGAATAACTTTACTGCTGTAGTAGCTATTACCTGGTTTATGAAAATCCCCATGAAGCCCCCTGACTGTTATATCTGTACAATCCACAGAATTAGAGAAGGAGAACCAGGACTCCCTATACCGCCACATACAATCACGCTGTGTCAGCTATGGGTATTCGGGTCCTTGCCGATAGTGTGCGGAGACAATTCTGCATCTCATCTGAAGCATATTGGTACTCTGGTGCAGGTCGCATCAAGTGGGGGTCTCAAATGCTCCCATCACCCATGTTGTGCGTGCGTGACAACGAATGCCTTGAGTGCATTCTGAGGGAAACCGAATACCCCCAATTTTTACTCCATGCCTGTATCAAGATGGCGATTGAGTCCCGGTTCTCCTCTAATTCTGTGGTACAATCCTATAATTATAGGTAACATAAAGATGTTGAACATTTGTGTTAAAAGAATCCATTAAGGTGATTAATGATGATGAAGTCTAAATTTATCTGTCAAAGTTAATGTATTTAATTGATATAAATCTACATTATTTTAAAAATAATCACCTTGAGTATGAACTTAATTGTCATAAAAATGGATATCATTCATAAAAATGGATATCATTACGTTTTGTGAGTTTTATACAATCAGGACAATCAAAGTTGCTATCTTTAAACCTGTGGGCACTACTTACTGAATTTATCAGCCTCTAAGAACTATTTTGATTGGTTAAAAAGAGGGGTATATCATCTATTGAGCCAATTAGAGACATAGTAAGAATTATAGTCAGTAGGGCTGAAGAGATCTAAAACCTGTATTTTGATTGGTTACTCAGATGATTATGTCATGAAGATAACCAATTAAAGTCTCTGTAAAAAAAAGACAAAAGTGCTCATGTGGATAATCAATCATCATTTTAATTTTAAGGTACATGTTAAGCCTTGTGTGCCTGAAGGAATACTGGTTTTCTTCAGTTTTTAACTTAAAAATGTCGAAATGATTTCTTAAAGCTCTTATTGAAAATATTTATTGTCCTAAATGAGTCCTTTTGAATTGATAATCTCTCTTCAAATCAGTGTAAAATACTAATCCATTCCCACCAAAGAAATAGTTTTATGACACAGATGCAACATTTGAAACATGCTTATTTTCCTCAAGTACAAAGTGTGTCAACAGTAGCTTCATTTTGAGCCACACATTTTCTATTTAAATGTGAAATATTTTTAATGTTTTGGGGAATATGTATCACTTTTAAATGTATTCTGTATCTGTTACAATACTAAATATGTAAAGTGTACTTGTGTGGGACACAAAATCAAGTAAGACCACAACGGGATATTTAAAAAAATATCTGCAGTTGGAATGAACGTAGAGTTCAAGAGGTATTGAAAACCAGATCAAGGGTTATAATATTCAAATTTCAACTTTCACAAATTGAAGGGTATCGTGAGTTCTTTTGCATTATTGATGAATAGCTGTTGTCTGTTTCTAATTCTCAGTAAAAAGATCAATTTTTGCTCTGAATCTCAGAACAGATTGTTATGGAATGCCAGTGCCAGTACGGACAAATACTGCCCTCTTTAGTGCTAACATAAATATTACCCAGTTGAAAATGCAACATAAAAATGTCTTGTCTGTATGCTGAAGTTGTGATGACAAAAATAGTCCAAGATGATTATTGCATAAGTTATTTAAAAACATGTGAAAAAAACAAACAAAATGTTTTAACAAGGTTTGTACAGCTGTATCATACATTGTATATTATTTTATTAAAAAAATGAAAGACTTGTATCGAAGATATGTATTATATAAAAACAATGTGAACTTAGATTGCCAAGTGTATTTAGAGAGAAATAAATGAAAACGAACATGAAAATAACAAGTATAGCCTAGATATAGAATGACTTAGGTTAAGGAGGACTTCAAGATTAAACTACAAGTTACTATGGTAACCATTTTAATTTGCATATTGGTGGTCATTGGTTTGAAATTGGATCACTTTCCCATTATTCTAGAAAGCCAGTTGCCATCTATCTAGAGGGAAAATATGTGGTGGGGAAAATGTTCATTTCCAGTAGGACTGTACATGTACAGTAACCAGTAGCATAGCCAGAGAGACAAGGGGGGGGGGGCTCCCCTCCCTGTGAGAAGTCTTTCCCCCCTGTTGGATGCTGGCCAACCTGATATTAAAACATTTTAGTTTTTTTTTCTGAACTTGTAGGAAAAAAAAAAAAAGAAGAGATTTGTCTTATGTCCCATGGGAGTTTGAAATCTAATGCTGTATGCGGTTGTATATATATCTTATTTTTAATAGATTGAACAATGTTAATATTGGGTATTTTATAATATCAAAATAAAATTGAAATTGAACATTGATTTTATAGCCGATTTTCTGCCAAATTTGGTTAAAATGAAAAAAACAAAAAAAACAATAAGATTCAACTTCTGCAATTTTGGTTGAGCAAATGCACAGCATAAATCAAATGCGTGTGGGGAACATGAGGCAAATCTATTTTATTTCTTGGCCTTAGCCCATTTTTGACCATGTTCATCAAAGTTTGCCCCCCCTTGAAAGTTGCTTCCCCCCTCCTTGCCAACCCTCTGAAAAAGTGCTGGCTACACCACTGGCAGTCAGGCTGGCAGTAACCATGGTAATTAGCAGTTTAGTTTTGAAGTCATCCCCTACAGTACTACCAGAAACTGTGTAGTTGCAACTTGGGTAGATTTCTTGACAGTTGGCTAAGGTAAGGCTAGGCAATCTTTGAGCTGTTAAGCACTGTGGTGTAAATTCTGTTTCATCTTCCTCTATTTATTTGGTTTACATTTGAAAACTAAGTAACACTATTTGGAAGAACTATAAATGTACCAGACTTGCTATGTAGGATTGCTATTCAGTGTCCAAAACATTGAGGTTACCTTTTCCTTGCTTTTAGTACAGCTTTGAGAAATCTGCCCATAAAGTTTGAAAAACAAAGTGATACTTATTTTGTAATACTATATGCGTGAATGGGGCAATTGTGGAATACCCTAGACAACACGCAAACATTTGTAATTACGTCATAGATAACACTCAACAAAGATGTTGATAATTGGTAAGTTTTAACAGGTTCATCGTCGGACAAGTTTAGAACTGTGAAGCTTTCATTAGGAGTAGCCCTGACTTCTTCAGGACAAAGTACCTAAGAATGAGACATGAAGGCTGCCCCTTGCCTACTGAAGGCTCTGAAAAGAGCTGTTCACTGAAGACTGCTCCTTGTCAACAGAGAACAAGCAGACCTCGTCTATCTGCTTATGTAATAGGTTTTGGTGGCTCTGAAAAGAGCCGTTCAGTGAATCGCAAGGGGCGGCCTACATGTCTCATTCTTATGCCCTGAAGAAGTCAGAGCTACTCCTGACGAAAGCTTGACAGTTCTAAACTTGTTCGAGGGCGAACCCGCTAAAAACTTATCAATTGTTATGAACTCCCGTGGTAAAAGCCTATCCCACAAAGATTTTGATATAGATGGCTCTGCATATGGTCATTACAGTATTCCTAAAAGTGTCTGGGTATTTGAAAACTGTCCCAGTCTTTAAAATGGGCTATTCCAGTTGAAATCTACACTACCCCTGTGGAAGATTTTGGAAATATATTTCACAGGGGGAGTATGTTTTTCAAATGTAATTGGTCAGGGTTAATCATTTTGAAACTCATACTCCCCTTGTATTATGGCTGTACTTTCACAACTTGAGTGGGTATTTCAAATGGAAGTTACCCAATTGTCTACTCTATTCGAAATTCATACTCCCTCTGTGGAAGACTTCAGCTAAATCTTCCACAGGGGTAGTGTGGATTTCAACTGGATAGCCCAATCATCAGTATGTTGAAAATGAGTTGACTTTTTAAATAGAATTGTGTATCTTGTATATTGATGATATGAACTGAATGATAGAGATATAACTTATATTATGAAGATATGACTTTCATATGTATTTTCATCTTTTTTTTCATCTTGTGTAGTGTTGTATGCAGTGAAATTAATACAATGAATATGTTTTTATTTGTGAATGAAATTTGTCTTCTGAAATTTTTCTTTCCAATTATGTTTGTTTTATTTTGCAGAATAAATGTAAACATTTTATTTTTATTTTCAAGCATTTTCACGACAGAATACCACCTTTAAACGATACTGCAAACATTTATATAATATTATAATCATATTTCATAATATTCTGTTGGTTATTCTTCATAACATCAAAATACAATTGCATAGCTATGGTTCCATTTATTAATTTTCTTTGGAATATACAAGCAGCTGAATGCCCATCTATAGATGCTCTTCAAAGGGCAATTTTGGACTAGTCCCCATGTAGACTGCCAGACAGTGAATGAATCTTCAGATTTAAAGTTGGCACTGGATGAATATGAAGTCTAATCAATGGAATATATCCAAATTTAAATTTTTACAAATGTTCTGTGGAATTTCATGCAGTCTTTACCAAGTTTCACTGACAGTGTTTTATCAAATATGAGCGCTTGTGTGAATGTTTGCAATATTGTGTCACCTGTATGTCATTGGACTAATCCAGATGTAATCCATACACCCCCTATGGAAGACATGACCTTAATCTTCCACACAGGGAGTGTGAATTTCAAATGGGGTTACCTGAATGAGTGACTCTATTTGAAATTTACACCTCTCTGTGGGAAATTAAGGTGTGGTTTTTTTTCACAGTGAATGTTTCAACTGGAATAGTCTAGATGAGGAAATGGTGCCATTAAATGATTGGTTTCAAAAATTGATAATTATGACTTTTATTTGATAATTATGACTTGAATACAATGACACCTTACTAATGTTATCGTCAACATTTCACATGGTACTGAAGTTTGAAAACAATGAACATAAATGATAAAACTTGTTTCAAGACTAGTAAAGGAAGCCTTAGCTATTCTCTAAAAGCAAGTAAGATTTGTAATGAGACTAACATGTTAGTGGTTTACAACAACCATGAACACAAATGATAAAACTTGTGTCAACACTAGTAAAGGAAGCCTTAGCTTAATTCTCTAAAAGCAAGTAAGATTTGTAATGAGACTAACATGTTAGTGGTTTACAACAACCATGAACACTTACAATAGACTTGTTTTAAGACTAGTAGCCTTAGCTATTCTCTAAAAGCAAGTAAGATTTGTATCAAGACTAACATGTTAGTGGTTTTCAACAACCATGCCATATTTGGACATAAGTGATCTTTCAAGTTGCCTTTCAATCAAAAGTTGTTGAAAGTGTGTAAATAAATTGTTTCAAATTTTATTTTATCAGCAGTTTTATGTTAAACATGATTACCACATGCATTTTACTTGTGTAAATTTCTCTTCTTTTTTAATTTATTTATAAGAAATGACACTAAGCTTGTTTTTATTATTGCGCCACATAGAATGATGGGTATACAGCATGCCCTGTATTATGTAGTCTAAATCATGGTAATAATTATATCATCATAATTCTGACAATCGGAAGTTTAAAGATATTTTTTAATTGTATTTTTGTCCTTTCTGTTCATGCTAAGATGAAACAATAACACAAGGTAATTAACTTCAGCAAGATTTTCAATTTTGCAAATCAGATTACTATGGAATTGTCTGTTATAGGGACATGGTCCAATTTTTTCATGTTTCTAATATACATTGAGGCCTAATGATTATGTTTCCCAATTTTAAGTTGTATTGCTCCATATGAGAAGCAACAATGCTCCATAATACACTTTCGGTGGGGTTACCACAATTCACCATGTTTTTGTTCACACTATCTTAGAGACAAATTTTATTGGGGTAAATGAGAAAAATATGAAAATTCTTCTGATAGTAAAATGTGGGATGAGGTCAAGTACCTTTAATCAATGTAATTAAACTCAAAATTACAAATTTCGAAACAACAACGGCAAATCACAAAAATAACCATTTACAGAATGTTAATTTGCTTTTTTGTGGTATTTTCCACTAAGATCCCTTTGTGTTATTTATAACCAAACAATAATGACACTTCCATAAATACATGACATAAAGTATGGAACTAAACTATAAATATTGAGCTATTCCAGTTGAAATCCATACACCCTTTATAGAAGACATGATTTAAATCTCCCACACAGGGAGGGAGATTTTAAACAGAGTTACCATTCTGGTAACCCCATTTGAAATCTACACTCCCTGTGTGGCAGATTAAGGTCATGTCTGACATGCATAGGGAGTGCATGGATTTGAACTGGGATAGCCCATTGAAGAGTATCAATGTCATCCATTGCAAGAGTCATTATGAAAGTTTTTTTTATGTCTTTGTCTTTGTTTATTTACTCAATTGAATAAAATTGATTAATATTGTCATTGCCGCAAGTGTCAGTGAATAAAGTTGATAATAAAATACTCATATGGTTTTTAATCAATAAACCAATAAATGACAGCTTGTTTGTTTGTTTGCATCTTGGATTTGCTCTTGCTTTCTACAACATTATTTATCACAAATAAGGAAACATAAAAAGAAAGTAAAGATAGTGGAAAAAAGAAAGCGAAAGCTCACACATAACAGCATCCAATTAACTTAAACTAAAATTGAGATTTTTTTGGTCAAAGTGAAAAGTGTTGGCATAACCTTAGACAAAATATGATTTATGCTTTTCAAATTCCAGAGTTCAATTTGAAACCCCATTTCTTTTCAATTTTGCCTCGTTTTTAGGCAGTTACTTGGGTCCACCAAAAGGGTTTGCGACCTTTTCACATATCAACTAAGATGGTGCATTCTCAGCTTAGGGAGGGACTCTATCCAATACTACATCAGCAGTAAGTTTCTTGTTCAGGGAAATTTCAAGCTAACTGGGATTCAAACCCGCAACCTCTAGCACCATAGTCAAATGCCTCATTGATTGAGCTAACTTGACTGCTAAATTATAAATAAAATTCTGTCCACCAAGAGGCTTCCACCAGGGCAATTTGTAATAAAACAGGTGATAGATATGAATGGTTGTGGAATCGAACCAGAGACCTGTCCCTCTGACACATAGAACCAGAAATGTCCACCAACATGGTTGTCATTTCAATTGTTATAATCATCCTGATTGGTTTATTAAATATGGTCTATAGGTGATGGTCCAACGGTTTGTTTTTGTTGTGCAAAATTAGGTGAATCTCCGTGAGGTATGCACAATTACATTTTATTCATAGCATTATTCCGAGCATTATTCCACATTGCACATTATTTTTTCAAAAAAATTATGGGTTTCCTTCTTATTTCCAACTGGTTTCATCTATAAAATGAGAAGTGAGCCTCTTTGCCATCATTCTTTCCCAGTTTTTTTTCAGATACAGTGCAAAAGCCATGATGTAGGTTACTATCTAAAAATATGAATTGGTTAATTTTTTCAAACCTGATTTTTGGCATTGTAATGTTTACACAGATGTCTCAACTTGCACCTAAATGGAATCAGCCAAGTCATGAATTGTGACTTGATGTCCTATAGAACTACATGTTAACGGTCAAATAATCATTTGGGTTTTTCTCATTTTACCTTGTTATTTCATCTCAAAATGGACAGAACCCTTCCCGACAATTATAAGGCCTACTATAGTATTGTTTAAGCATTTTGAGTATAGAATAACAATTTTTTTTGAAGCAGAATTGTTTCATGTAACCTCCGTAATATTTTAAAAATAAAATATTTTCTTGCACAAAAGTTCTTTTGTTTCCAAATATCCGTAGTTGGTATACAACAAGCGAAATGAAATAAGAAGTTGATGTGTAGTTTTATAATTGGCCAAGGGCTCTATTAGTAAAAAAAAATGAATAAATTATTTCAATATGCAAAACCAACATCAACCCACAGTGGTGCACAAGCGTAACAAAAGACATTTTACACGAATCTGTAATATTTCTCTATACAGAAACTGGAAATTAGCTACATGTATTTGAACGGTGCTTCAACTTTGCCAATAGTGCTGTTTTCCTTGTATTTCGCCAAATTTTTCATTCAAAAATACCTAATGACATTTTTAATGACGACAATTTCAATTTGTTTTTACTTTTTCGCTGAGATCCGTGTTATTTCATGATTTCCACATTTATCGCTACCAGTGGCGGCGCCAGGATTTTTTTTTCGGGGGCATGGGGGGGCATAGTCAATTTCAGGGGGAATCAACAAATTTTGCCCAAAATTGCCGCAAAAAGTGGTATTTTTCGTATTGGTTTTTACTGGGGGCAAGAGTTCTGACTGGGGCATTCCCCCATGCTCCCCGTGGCGCTGCCACTGATCGCTACTTCAAATATTGAATAAAAATAATTAGTCTACAGTCACACAGTTTCAGCTTCTCGTAACGAAACATCGAGCCCTGCTTCTAACACGGCCGTTGTATAAGTCATGGTATTGTGGCGTATGATTTGACGTATAAAATGATCAATTTGTGTACAAAATCCTGAAGGTAGCGAAAAACGGGGTTCGGGAGCAGTTTTTCTCTTTTTCACCATTGGCACCAAGTTACCGATGATGGGGTAGTTACAATCAATTAATCGAATCAATCGGACAGAGATAAAGACTAACGTCTGACGTCAGGGCAAGGACGCGATGTGATTGGTTGCCAACCTGCGTAGTACGGCATTTTCTGTCTAGTTGTCAGAATTTTAGACGCGAACTAGTCTCTTTTTTTTTTTTTATCTCTGTCTTCCATTATAGTTCCTGGGGTAGTTGAGCGAGCCATAGTAGGCCTACTTCTCAAAATTTGATTTAGGCCTACATGATAGTATGGTCTTGTGAAAAGTATCACCCCGGGTGGATACTTCATCAACACCACTATCAGCAGTAGATAACTACTTCATCAACACCATATCAGCAGTAGATAACTACTTCATCAACGCCATATCATCAGTAGATAGCTACTTCATCAACACCATATCAGCAGTAGATAGCTACTTCATCAACACCATATCAGCAGTAGATAGCTACTTCATCAACACCATATCAGCAGTAGATAGCTACTTCATCAAAACCGTTATCAGCAGTAGATAGCTACTTCATCAACAACATATCATCAGTAGATAGCTACTTCATCAACACCATATCAGCAGTAGATAACTACTTCATCAACACCGTATCAGCATCATCAACAACATATCAGCAGTACACAGCTACTTCATCAACACCATATCATCAGTAGATAGCTACTTCATCAACATCGTATCAATAGTAGATGGCTACTTCATCAACACCATATCGTCAGCCTCAGTAGATAGCTACTTCAGCAGTAGATAGCTACTTCATCAACACCATATCAGCAGTACATGGCTACTTCATCAACAACATATCAGCAGTATAAACTACTTCATCAACACTATATCAGCAGTAGATAGCTACTTCATCAACGCCATATCAGCAGTAGATAACTACTTCATCAACACCATATCATTAGTAAATAGCTACTTTATCAACACCATTATCAGCAGTAGATAGCTAATTCATCAACACGATTATCAGCAGTAGATAGCTACTATATTGACACCATTATCAGCAGTATAGATAGCTACTTCATCAACACCATTATCAGCAATAGATACCGTAACTACTTCATCAACACCATATCGGTAGTAGATAGCTAGTTAGCTATACTTCACCAACACTATATCATCAGCCTCAGTTGATAGTTACTTCATCAACACCATAATATCAACAGTAGGCCTATACCTCATTAACACCATATCAGCAGCAACATAATCAGCACAACATACACAAGTTAAATGCTAGTCAAAAAGTTTCGCATTTACCATTATGCCCTATTTCATAATCAGCTAGACCATTGATGTGTGCCTAAATCATGGCCAAAAATTATAAAAAATAATATGTTTGTGGTTTTCAACAACCATAAGCACGGGCAAATGCAAATTTGTAAAAAAGGCCTATTCAGTGATTTTACATGGATCTGTAATTTCTCTACTGAAGTAGGCCTACAGAAATTAGCTACATCATGAACGGGTCTTCAACTTTGCCAATACTGCTGTTTTCCGCCAAATTTTTCATTCAAAAATACCTAATGACATTTTTAATGACGACATTTTTAATAACCTATCCTTCACTTTAATATATTTAAGACAATTATATAAAACAATTTTCCATTTTTTTTACTTTTTCCCTGAGATCCGTGTTATTTCATGATTTTCACATCACTACTCACCTCACAGTCACACAGTTTCAGCTTCTGGTATTAAACATCGAACCCTGCTTCTAACACGGCCGTTGTATAAGTCACGATATTATGGCGTATGATTTGACGTATAAAATGATCAATTTGTGTACAAAATCCTGAAGGTAGCGAAAAACGGGGTTCGGGCGCAGTTTTTCTCATTTTCACCATTGGCACCAAGTTACCGATGATGGGGTAGTTCCAATCACTTAAGGTTAAATACAATTGATTTTCAAGGCTTGATTGCAGAGGGGCGTAAGTTAATAATGGAAACAGCCAAGCAGAAAAGAATGAACTCACGCGTACAATAGTGTATCAATCTGAACTAGGGCCACGGACAAACCGCGGCTCGTGAGTCATCCTATGTTGTAGGGATAGGGAAGGGGCGACCATGATACTCCCATATGGGCTGATGGGGGATGATTGTGGGCAGCCGTTTTCTTAAAGTTATCCTGGATGATATCTGTCGCGAAATAAATCAATGCTTGTATAGGCTATAATAGGCCTAGTATGCCTATTTATACCCTGATTATGTAATATATAGGCCTACAACAATAACTACAACAACAGTAACAAAACCAACAACCAATATTTTGTTAATCTAATTTGTAAAAATATATATTCATAGGCCGCGCCTATTATTAGACTAGTACCGGTATAGCCTAAAAATTCCTGAATTATATAATGAAAAAAAAAAACGGGCAAAAACAATCAACCGCTGCAGTCACGAACAAGAAAAAGAAAAAAGTGAGAGAAAAATAAAATAAAAATAGATGGAATGGACCACATAGGGACTCGAACACGTACCAAAGTTTTCCAGCTCAAAACTATAGTATTATATAGTCGAACGTGAGTCTGGCGCGCTAACCGATTGAGCTACTGAGTGACCTGTGATTGAAATCGATTGATCTCAAACTGACTATTATCGAATAGTGCATACCAGGCTCTTATGATAAACAATCTCATCACCGCTGTAAATGCCTCATTTCAAATATATAGTTTTAGTTTTGGTTTTGGTTTTGGTCACGTGGTTTCCTATTGTCCTGCCTAACCACTTGAATCACAAGATATCGAACTCATTGTTTCTACCTTTTGTTTAAAACTAAACATTTGTGGCAGGTAGTTTCGGTTTTGGTTTCAGTTTCTTATAAGTGGTGTGACAAATAAAATGACAGGATTTTCGAGTTACCTGATCTAAGCATGGAGGTATATAAATAAATGGAGAATGATCTAGCCAAGCATCTTTTGTACTACGTTGGTTATGACCAATTATTGTTGAATAGGCAATTTCAGGGGATATTGATTATGCTAAGCTGATTACATTGTTAAGTCTGTTTCACTGGTCATTTATTTCAATGGGGTGCTAAATGCAGTTACTTATAATGTTTATTGGAAAGTGCTCATGTTTCAGAAAATTTAATATCAAAATGTCATTTTCGCCAAAAATTGCATTGAAATCAGTCTTTTGAAAAAAATAAACACCCTATCTGTAGGCCTATATCTGTGGTCGTATTGTGACCCCCTACATTTTGGTCATGATTCTTGAAAAATTAAAATTAGGCTATGACCCCTATTTTTCTTTCCAAAAGTTATGACCCCCCGGTATAGGCCTATTTGGAACCCCCTCCAAAGAAAATGATGGCCCCTAATAATATTAATAATCATTTAGGCCTAAATACTGATAATTATTTATTATAAAATGAGAAGTTTAATGATGATGAAAAGATTTTAGCTGAATTCCGAAGTACTTCCGGTAAATTTTACTCGCTCTTAACTCAATTGGCCCAAATTGGCCCAACATAATTTTTTTTTCGCAATCGGAAGGTAAAAACGTTTTGCTTTCATTTGCACTATATTTGAACTCCTCAG
This sequence comes from Amphiura filiformis, assembly GCF_039555335.1. Taxonomy (NCBI): domain Eukaryota; kingdom Metazoa; phylum Echinodermata; class Ophiuroidea; order Amphilepidida; family Amphiuridae; genus Amphiura; species Amphiura filiformis. Next base: position 42,578,026 of record NC_092634.1, read on the forward strand.
ACCCCCTTAAAAGCTTAATATATGAACATGAAAACTAAGTATATTTGTCAAGTTACGGCACAACTAGTGTTGAAAACAGTTTCATAACTTGAGAACAGAACATCATCGGGTTTTCGCACAATCATACATTGAAACTATAAGCTATACATTGAAACTATAAGCTATCAAAACTGCCGACTTTGAACAGCTAATTGACTAGCTGACGTCATTATACAGTCTCTTTTACAAGCCTTCCGGTACGGGTCAATGTAGGGTCAATTCCTATGAGGAAATTTTGGGAGTGACGATCAATGAACCATGGTAGAGTCTCATAACCATCGTGGAGATCAATAGCTTGGCTGAAGTGGCTAGTCATTCAAGTTTGGTGACTCATTGAATAGAGGTAATCGGATAATCTCCACTTAAGAGATTAGAATTCTGGCGATCATTCTCCATTTATTTATATACCTCCATGATCTAAGTATACAAAAGAAATGTTTAAATTTCGCAGTGCAATATTCACGAGCAGAGAAGTCGAACAAAACAGTCTACATTTGAAAGCATTGATTTAGTTTGAAAGCATTGACAAGAGACTACGAAATAGCCTAAGCTGATTTCACTGTGAAAATATATAGACCATCGAAATATTTCCACAGACATGACAATAGACACTTGACAGATTATGACTTCAGTGATATAAACACTATTATACACACCCTCTATTTATGTGCATGTCGCATGACGGAAGATCAATATCATAGAAAGCTGGTTTAAACTGACTTTTATTCAATTTATTTATTGGAGAAGGGAGAGAGAGAGAGAAAAGATATAGCCAGGGAAAGAGTTTGTGTGTGTGTGTGTGTGTGGGGGGGGGTAAGGGTAAGGGAGAAAGAGAAACAGAGGGGGGAGAGCATTGGAAGTGGGAGGGGAGAGGGAGCTCAAGAGTGGAGTGGAATAATAGGGAAGAGTCGATATCGAGTGTGGGGAGGGAGGGAGGAGGTTATGTATAGGTGGCGGAGGGAACATAGGTAAGAGGTATGGGTTGTGCTTTCCGGGTAATAATCAAATCATCTACATCATCATGCATCGTTTATATTTCAGACAAATAAACAAAACCCCCCCAGCCCCCACCCCTTGATATATGCACATGATTTCTACATGTAGGCCAAGGAATCGTATATATCCATCCTTTATGTCTCAACGATGTCTATGCATAACTTATTTTATGGTGTCATGGAAGTGTGCCACCTACGGCAAGAGAGCATCAAAAGTCGCCCGCGTTGTTAGATATCGATAATGAAAATGTTAGCACAATAGGCTATTATATACGTATGGTTATAGGCCATTATACTTTTGATTATATATACCCTCTTGTGTCCTCCCAGCACAATAGTGTTATGATTGCATACCAGTTCATCTCCACATATTAATCCCTTGATTTTTGGTTTCTGAACAATAGAGAAACCAAAACTATATATTTGAAATGAGGGAATGTCGGAGGTATCGATGGCGAAAAACCTCGATTTTTGCAAAAGTAGCTTAAATTTGGAGTGAAATTCAAATGGTAAAGGAATCGACATACTTTTGAGAAATAATGTAGGCAGTTAGAAATCAAAATTAACGTTCCACAATCCAGATATCGATAATGTAACATAACAGTGTTTTGTGGTACAAGTTCTCGAAAATTGTTCCCAAAAACGGGCTAATAAAATTTAATTAGTATTGTATTTGGTTCTTCCCCATGGCAACATTATTTCTTTGGTCGATTTGTAGTACAATACAAAAAAGGAGAAAACAACCACTCGGCGTGGTTTTATACGGAGCGAATATTTGAAAAAAAAACTGCATGGAACGTGTTTTTGATCTTGTGAACATGGTGCGTAAAAATGATTTAAACGAAGGATTTTCAAACGGATTCTAAAAATTTGTATAAACACACAAAAATAATGTTAAGATACATCCATGCACCAACATTTGACTCACTGCGATATTTGATTGCTGAGAAAACGCGGTTTTAGAGAACAACTTTATACGTCTTTTATACGTTTTTTATACGTTTCTTCGTGTAACCTTAATCGAATTATACTGTGTAGTTCCTGGGGTTTTTGAGCGAGACATACATACACATGACATAGGGCCAGGGCCTAAAAACAATTGTTTGATTGGCGTAACCCGACCTACCCTAAAATTAGGCCCGACCCTAGACATTTTCTTCTTTTTTTGCCAAAAAAATAAATAAATGAATAAATAAATAAATAAAAAGGAAATATAAAAAATTTAATTTGAAAAAAAAAGGCTTTTATCAAATGCAATTTACAGCTTTAAATGCTGCATTGGTAACTTTTTATCACAAAGAATGTACTTGAATATACTAAAAAAATCCCTACCTACCTACCCTAATTTTACGCCAATCAAACAATTCGTCACATTTACAGCATAGTGACCTATGTCAAAAAACAGTGTTTCTTGAAATTCAGTGTTTAAATATTAACCTTGTGTAAAAATTGTTCCTACTCAGTCAGTTAATGCTTTTGATTAATAACATCAATCATATAGTTGACTGGTGTTTAAAGATTATATCAATTATAAAATTGAATTAATTCAAACATATTAATTATCGGTTAAAGTTATATGCCGGTATGTCCTAGACTTATTTTGACAGTTATGACATAGGTCACCTTTGACATAGACCGCATTTTCTATTTGTTATATTGTGTGCTAAGTTGAGTTTTGCAATAAAACGTCCACGACATAGTGGCATATCTCAGGGCCTATGGCATATCATAAGTCACTATGTCCTGGAATATGTGGTATTGACCAATATTTTGTAGGTTATTATTTTCACAGTATTTAAATTGTGGAATAACATTAATTAAACAATTGCTTGTTGATCTCATCATGTGTACAATAAAAGCGAATGATTCATAGATTATGAATTTCAACGTAACTCATTTTGTGAAAAAATGCTCATAGGTCACTATGCCGTAAATGCGACGAATTTTTAGGCCTAGTTCTCAAAATTTGATTTACATGATAGTATGGTCTTGTGAGGATTGTCACCCCGGGTGGATAGCTACTTCATCAACACCACTATCAGAAGTAGATAACTATATATTTCATCATCACCATCAGCAGTAGATAGCTACTTCATCAACACTATATAGATAACTACTTCATCAACACCATATTGGCAGCAGATAGCTACTTCATAAACACCATCAGCAATAGATAGCTACTTCATCAACACCATATTAGCAGTAGATAGCTAATTCATCAACACCATTATCAGCAGTAGATAGCTACTTTATCAACACCATTATCAGCAGTAGATAGCTACTTCATCAACACCATTATCAGCAATAGATAACTACTTCATCAACACCATATCAGTAGTAGATAGCTACTTCATCAACACCATATCAGCAGTACACTGCAAAAAAAAGTGTTCTGAATCAGAACACTAAAAATTGTAACACTTATTGAACATATAAAAGTGTACTGATTGTGAACACCAAGTGTTCCAGACTTTAACACAACAGTATAATTTGTGAACACGTGTGTTCACCTTTTGAACACTTGATGTTAACATATTGTCGTCATTTTGTGAACATGGTGTGTTCATGTTTTGAACACCTAATGTTAAAACTTTGAACACAAAGTGTTCCAAATCCTAACACATTTACATGTTCAATGCCATGTAACACTTTAAGAACACATTTACATGTTCAAAATCAAATGTGTTCAGCTTTAGAACACTTGTGTTCTAATCATTTAGAACACTTGTGTTCTAATCTTTGAACACTGAGTTGTGTTCACAAATGTCATACACTTAGTGTTCTAGTCTGGAACATATGACACTTAGGCCTAGATATGTTCAATAAGTGTTACAAAAAGGGATGCAATACGGCTATACACAAAGCAAAGTACAATGGGTCAATGTATAAATGTACACCTTTGTCCGAAATGTAATTGTAACAACAGACTCAGTAGTAAATTACAGCAAACCTAGGGCTAGGCCTATGCATGTTTGACTAGTGCAACATCGCAATTACATCTATTCCATCAGGCATGCCATGGCATGAAATCGACCCGCATACTGACCAGTTGTAAGACACACTCGTCAGAGGTTGAGGCCTACAGTATAATTCACATTAGGCCTATATCAAATTGCAGATTTGCACACTGTCTGACCATGTGACTATTGCATGGTCATGATTGATAAGCTTACTGCGCATTCATTAAAATGCACTAAAACCATGCAATACAAAACGATGAATTTATATTTTTAGTCTCGTTGTTCTATGATATGTGGAGAACACGTTCGATATATTTGTTTTTAAATAAAATGGTATTTTGTGGGTAAAATCTCACCTCCAAATCCCCGTCCAAATCGCGGTTTCTCACTCCGATGACATCGTCTGTTCTATTATACGGTGCAACGACGCATGCGTGGCCCAGCACGTGGTAAATATAGCCTACATACATACAGTGTTCAAAACGAACACATTACATGTTCATTCAGTGTAAAAGTTGTGAACACCTGGAGCTGTAGGCCTACAACACGATTTTATGGGCGTGCACCCAGAGTTATTTGGAGTGTACGGTATAGGCCTAAATTTCAATATTCGACGTAAGCCTACCCCTATAATAGGCCTATTATCAGGTATTTTTCTATAAACCGCAAAATGTTCAATGTTCTTTCATTCCGTGCAAGCTGCAGGCCTGTGTAAAATAAAATGAGAACAACTGATGATCTCCATAAATAATAGTAACCAATTATAAAAATGGTTTTACAATCAGGCGAGCATTTTATGCTATATGCCTATAATAGTGTTGTGAAAATTTTAGATTAAACATACAGTGTTCATTTTATGAACATTTAGTGAATGATCAAACACTATGTGTTTAAAAGTTTCCTCTGACGTTATGTTACGAACACTAAGCATTACAAAATTGAATGCAGTATGTCAAATAGGCCTATATGTCGAATTTGAACAGGTGGTGTTCTAATGCTGAACATTTCAAACACTATGTGTTAAAAGTTTCCTCTGACATTATGTTACGAACACTAAGCATTCTGAAATTGAATACAGTATGTCAACATTTGAACAGGTGGTGTTCTAATGCTGAACACTTCAAACACTATGTGTTTAAAAGTTTCCTCTGACGTTATGTTACGAACACTAAGCATTATGGTTACGAACACCAAGCATTATGAAATTGAATACAGTGTGTCAAATTTGCACAGGTGGTGTTCTAATGTTGAACACTTTTTTTTGCAGTGTAGATAGCTATCTCATCAACACCATATCAGCAGTAGATACCTACTTTAACGCCATTATCAGCAGTAGATAGCTTCTTCATCAACACCATTATCAACAATAGATAACTACTTCATCAACACCATATAATAAATAGTAGATAGCTACTTCATCAACACTATCAACACCATATCAGCCTCAGTAGATAGCTACTTCAGCAGTAGATAGCTACTTCATCAACACCATATCAGCAGTACATAGCTACTTCATCAACAACATATCAGCAGTAAATAGCTACTTCATCAACACCATATCAGCAGTACATAGCTACTTCATAAACACCATCAGCAATAGATAGCTCATCAACTTCATCAACACCATATTAGCAGTAGATAGCTACTTCATCAAAGCCATGTCAGCAGTAGATAACTACTTCATCAACACCATTATCAGCAGTAGATAGCTACTTCATCAACACCATTATCAGCAATAGATAACTACTTCATCAACACCATATCAGTAGTAGATAGCTACTTCATCAAAACCATTATCAGCAATAGATAGCTATATAGATAGCTACTTCATCAACACCATATCAGCAATAGGTAGCTACTTCATCAACACAATATCAGCAGTAGATAGCTACTTCATCAACACCATATCAGCCTCAGTAGATAGCTATTTCATCAACACCATAATAGCAACAGTAGGCCTATATACCTCATCAACACCATATCAGCAGCATATATCACTATAATCAGCTCAACATACACAAGTTAAATGCTATTCAAGAATAATATAAAAAGTTTCGCATTTACCATTATGCCCTATTTCATACTCAGCTTCACCATTGATGTGCCTAAATCATGACCAAAAATTAAAAAAAAATATGTTTGCGGTTTTCAACAACCATGAGCACGGGCAAATTTGTAAAAAATTAAAGGCCTATTCAGTGATTTTGCATGGATCTGTAATTTCTCTACTTAATGAGTATTTCGTGACCCTAGCATCCTCTTTTTATGACATTTTCAGTAGATATTCCCGAAAAAAGCTTATTCCCAAAATTTCAGTTGATTCCGATCATGATGCAGTCATGTCTACAGTAGAATTCATCTCGACCTTTGCAGGACTTAAACCCCATTAAAAGCTATTAAACCAAGATAACACTCATTGAAGCAGCTCAACTGATTAAATCAGATCTTCTCTGGTTGTGCACAAGTGTCTGTTTTACATGTGCGACATCGCAATAAAGCTGGTATTATAGCTTCAGTTGGGTAACCGATTATAAAGGAAACGAAAGGAAACAATGGTATGTGTACCTTTGTTCACGAAATGAGACAATGACCTGCTTTTTGTTAACCAGCATTCTTCAAAATGAGCAACATAATGATTGTTGACTTAACACGGTTTGGAAATAATTTCTTCATATTTTTGGTGTTATCTGTCGTTTACATATCCTTCCTAAAACACAAAAGTGCGACCCTCTCCAAACATCTAAATTAGCTAAAAATTTAGGACATGTTACAAAACTATATTTTCTAGAACCTATTTAGAATAGTTTAAATGTAGCTTGTACCGTTTTTTGTGGCATCCTTCAGAACGGAGCGGTCCGTTACCAATATAGCTCAATATTTTCGGTCAAATCTCCATTCAATTAACACGGGGAGTTGGCTAGCTATGAGCTAGCTATGCTTTGCCCTCACTCATATTCTACGAAAGTGCGACCCCTTCTGAACATCTAACCTAGCTGTAATTTTAGGTCATGTTAGAGAAATATATTTGCTAGAAGTTTGGAGCGTCAATGGTGAGAGCACTGTGTATTGTGTATAGGAAAACGGACAGTAACTGCAGTATGTTTTGCGTTTGCGAGTTATGTATGATTAAGTGTATTATACTGTCCATAGACAATGTGTTGTAATTTCGTTCTGGTATACCAGAACGTAATTCAAATTTCACGATATCTTTTCAAAACGAATTAATCTGCAAGAAATTTTTTGTACATTATGTAGCCAGAGGTTTCCAGTGATATAGAAATCTCAACTTTTTTGAGAAAAGTAGGGGGATGATGCTGTGGATCACGAAATGCCCTTTTAGGTAGGCATACAGAAATTAGCTACATGTATTTGAATGGGTCTTCAACTTTGCCAATCATGCTTTGTTCCTTGTTTTTCGCCAAATTTTTCATTCAAAAATACCTAATGAAATTTTTAATGACGACATTTTTAAGGCCAATACTGCTGTTTTCCTTGTTTTTCGCCAAATTTTTCATTCAAAAATACCTAATGACATTTTAATAACGACATTTTTAATAACCTATCCTTCACTTAAACATATTTAAGACAATTATGTAAAACAATTTCAATTTTTTTTAATTTTTCGCTGAGATCCGTGTTATTTCATGATTTTCACATTTATCACTACTCACAGTCACACAGTTACAGCTTCTCGTAACGAAACATCGAACCCTGCTTCTAACACGGCCGTTGTATAAGTCACGGTATTATGGCGTATGATTTGACGTATAAAATGATCAATTTGTGTACAAAATCCTGAAGGTAGCAAAAAACGGGGTTCGGCCGCAGTTTTTCTCTTTTTCACCATTGGCACCAAGTTACCGATGATGGGGGTAGTTCCAATCACATGATCGAATTATACTGTAGTTCCTGGTTTTTTTGGATACATGAACTAGGGCCAGGGCCTAAAAACAATTGTTTGATTGGCGTAACCCGACCTACCCTAAAATTAAGCCCGACTCTAGACATTTTTTCTTCTTTTTTTGCAAATAAAAAAAAAAAAAAAAAAATGAATAAATAAATAGAAAGGAAATATAAAAAATTGAATGAAAAAAAATCAGAAAAAAATCCAAAGCTTTTATCAAATGCAATTTACAGCTTTAAAAGCTGCATTGGTAACTTTTTTATCACAAAGAATGTACTTGAATATACTAAAAAAATCCCTACCTACCTACCCACCCTAATTTTACGCCAATCAAACAATTTTTAGGCCTAGTTCTCAAAATTTGATTTACATGATAGTATGGTCTTGTGAGGATTGTCACCCCCGGGTGGATAGCTACTTCATCAACACCACTATCAGAAGTAGATAACTATTTCATCATCACCATCAGCAGTAGATAGCTACTTCATCAACACTATTATCAGCAAAATATATAGATAACTACTTCATCAACACCATATTGGCAGCAGATAGCTACTTCATAAACACCATCAGCAGTAGATAGATACTTCATCAATACCATATCAGCAGTATAATATCTAGGCCTACTTCATCAACATCATATCAGCAGTAGATAGCTACTTCATCAACATCATATCAGCAGTAGATAGCTACCGGTACTTCATCAACACCATATCAGCAGTATATAGCTACTTCATCAACATCATATCAGCAGTAGATAGCTACTTCATCAACACCATATCAGCAGTAGATAGCTACTTCATCAATACCATATCAGCCGTAAATAGCTACTTCATCACCACCATATCAGCAGTAGATAGCTACTTCATCAACACCATATCAGCAGTAGATAGCTACTTCATCAACACCATATCAGCAGTAGATAGCTACTTCATCAACACCATATCAGCAGTAGATAGCTACTTCATCAACACCATATCAGCAGTAGATAGCTACTTCATCAACACCATATCAGCAGTAGATAGCTACTTCATCAACACCATATCAGCAGTAGATAGCTACTTCATCAACACCATATCAGCAGTAGATAGCTACTTCATCAACACTATATCAGCAGTAGATAGCTACTTCATCAACATCATATCAGCAGTAGATAGCTACTTCATCAACACCATATCAGCAGTATATAGCTACTTCATCAACATCATATCAGCAGTAGATAGCTACTTCATCAACACCATATCAGCAGTAGATAGCTACTTCATCAACACCATATCAGCAGTAGATAGCTACTTCATCACCACTATATCAGCAGTAGATAGCTACTTCATCAACACCATATCAGCAGTAGATAGCTACTTCATCAACACCATATCAGCAGTAGATAGCTACTTCATCAACACCATATCAGCAGTAGATAGCTACTTCATCAACACCATATCAGCAGTAGATAGCTACTTCATCAACACCATATCAGCAGTAGATAGCTACTTCATCAACACTATATCAGCAGTAGATATAGTTACTTCATCAACACCATATCAGCATTACATAGCTACTTCATCAACAACATATCAGCAGTAAATAGCTACTTCATGATCAACACCATATCAGCAGTACATAGCTACTTCATAAACACCATCAGAAATAGATAGCTACTTTATCAACACCATATCAGCAGTTATGTAGATAGCTACTTCATCAACACCATATCAGCAGTAGATAACTATCTCATCAACACCATATCAGCAGTAGACAGCTACTTCATTAACACCATATCAGCAGTAGATAGCTACTTCACCAACACCATATCAGTAGTAGATAGCTACTTCATCAACACCATATCAGCAGTAGATAGCTACTTCATCAACACCATATCAGCAGTAGATCGCTACTTCATCAAAACCATTCTCACCGGCTCGTGCTCAGCGCTTTCGCGGTTTCGCTGGTCGCTGCGGCGACCTCGTGCTCGCCGCCATCCCTCGGAAAGGATGGTGAGTCGTCTTTATCAAAGACTACCCGGACCAATGAAGACCAGATTCTTGACTTGATCATCACTCACCTAGATGCCACTTGCACATATGCAAGACTAGGTACTTCAGACCACTGTCCAGTTCATTTTAAACGGAACGTGTCGCTGTATAGAGATAAACACTACAAGCACAAAGTGTGGCTGTATGAAGGCTGACTACTGGGGAATGGGAGGTTTTCTTGCATCTGCATAGTGGTCTCTTGCACTCCAATCTGATGACCCAGAAGAAGCTTGCAGCAATATCACCACTATTATAAGTGATGCAATGGAGATTATCATATCGGCAAAGCTTGTTTTCAAGAAGATTGGTGACAATGCATGGTTTGATGACCACTGCAAACGAGCAGCAACCAAGAATCGCCGTTATTTAGGAAGCTAAAAAAGAACGACGACAAGGAAAACAAGAATAAGTTTACAAAAGCTGGAAAGGAGTATAATCATGCAGAGAATGTACGGTAGCTATAAAGAGCTACCAACAAATTGAGTAAAGAACTCTCAGATGGCAGCCTCAGCAAGAAGAAATGGTGGAACACTGTTAAGGCAAAAAAAAAAAGTTTGTTTCCTGTAGCGCGCATTTCGTTTTGACGGCTTATTGTTCGCATTTGAATTTTTTTCACTTACAAAGAAAAGAGGGGAAAAAACCCGGAAAACTTGCAAAAAAATAATATAAAACACTACTGGAGTAAACATTTACACATTACACACCAAACAAGCCTAATGAAAAACTACTGGAGGTTGAAAGGGGGTCATAAATATTCTTGAATAAAGAAGGAATATTTATTTTTTGTGTCTGAGAAACCCACCGTAAATTCCCATTCCAATTTGCAGTGTAAAGGGTATTTTTTTCCATTTCAAGACATGGATTAAAAAAATAAAAAACAAAAAACAACAACAACAACAAAAACCCACAAAAACACCGCATTTCGCATTTGATTTTTGGACCTCCTACAGGAAACAAACATGGTTTTTTTTTGGCCTAACACCCCGTCTGTTAAGTCCACCCGAGTTGATGTGCTGAAGGATGAGCGTCAAGTCCACACTACTTCAAAAGACAAAGCGGACAATTTTTGCTAGACCTTTTTACCGCTAATGTCAGCTCCTGAACTTCACCATTCAGCAACTTTCTCAATGGAAAAGATAGCCTTTAAGGTCAAAGTTGTCAGAAAACTTTCAGAAATTTGCAAAAGCTACTGGTCCTGATGAAATCCCTGCAAAAGTCCTGAAGGAGTGTCGAATCATAGGCGTGAGCGAAGAGGAACCAAGTAGGGCCACAGAGCTGAAAATCACATTTCTCCATCAAAGTGGCTGCAGCAACATTCCTCTACAAAATGCACATCAGTTTGTGCCCACCTGAAGGCACTGCTACCAAAGCCATTTGTAGTCAGAAGAGCTACCCGCTCAAGCTTGTCCATGCCGTGTCATGCTCTCACAGTACCAGTTTCTATAACCATATCTACTGACAGGACATTCATCCACACTGCAGTTCTCGTTTAAAAATATCAACAGTAGATTGCTACTTTATCAACACCGTATCAGCAGTAGATACACTGTAAATCCCTCATTTAAAGTATTTAGGACGAATATAGGTGTTTAGGGCGTCTTTAGATATTTAAAGTGTGATAACTTGTAAACAAAGGGACGGTTATTTTATTTTGTATTTGTGATGTGTAGGAGAAACCTTTTTCTGAAAAGGTACATGCAGATACCGCCTAAAATGTTTTTAAAAAAAGTGTTACAGCTCTACCGTTTATCTAAACGACATGTTTAGCAGCATAACACCATACCAGCAGCAGATAGCTACTTCATCAACACCATATCAGCAGTAGATAACTACTTCATCAACATCATATCAGCAGTAGAAACTTCATCAATACCATATCAGCAGCAGCTATATAGCTACTTCATTAACACCATATCAGCAGTAGATAGCTACCGGTACTTCATCAACACCATATCATCAGTAGATGGGTGTGTCACTCCTCATGGGCTATTGTTCAATCTAGCAAGTATATGTACTGGGGATGTTTGTGCGTAGGGGTGAATGCACTGGCGTATGTCATGTGCTGGGGATGTTTATGCGTATGCCATGTACGTACGCTGTTTAGTAAATCATTGAAAAAAAATCCTGTTAATTATGATTAAATATAAAATTATGGAATTTTCTGTGTCTATTTTGAAAAACAAAAAAATCCACTCTAAATTGTTATTACTGATTACTTGGTTTGAATTGTCACTTGATATGTTCAATCAAATTCGATTGATAATTTCATTATCATAATCATGAACAACTTTATGTGAATCATTAGGATCAACATCTAAGCTAGCATCAGGCCGCTCCTACCGGGGGGGGCTCAGTGAAGAAAAGGTGAAATTCGCCGTCCCCTTCATCAACATTTCATGCAAGGAGGTGATTTTGTGCTTGCAGTATCAAAGCTCTAACATGTTATTTCATCATTAAATTTGTGCAAAGGGTGTAGATAACCCGCCTTGTAGCAAAACTGCCACTAACATATTTTCCATTTATAACTTCACCCTTATTTAGATCCAGGGTATTCAATTAAAGGAGTATTTCGTGATCCTACGAGCATCCTCTTTTTATGACATTTTTCAGTAGATATCCACGAAAAAAGCTTATTCCCAAAATTTCAGTTGATTCCGATTTTGCGTTTGCGTGTTATGCATGATTACGTGTATTACACTGCTCCATAGGCCACTGTTGTAGTTTCGTTCTGGTATACCAGAAAGAAATTCAAATTTGGCGATATTTTTGCAAAACGAATTAATCTGCAAGAAATATTTGGTATATAAACATTATGTAGCCAGAGGTATCCAGTGGTATAAAAATCTCAACTTTTTTTGAGAAAAGTGGGGGGTGAGGCTGTGGATCACGAAATGTCCTTTTTTTAAAGAGACGTAATGAAGCAAGTTGAATAATAAAACAGTCACATGTCTTTATTTTGTGTCCTACAACAAAATCATTTACCACTACCCATGATAAAATAATGTCACCTTCACCTACAAATGCCGACATAATTAAATAACGTCAATATAGCACAATCAATATCAGTTGAATAAAATCCTAAAAATACCTTCCAGCCAAACCAATTATAAGATCTTATTTTGCATTGAAGCTGGTTTTCCCTTGAAGGGGATTTTTATCTAAACATGTTTCACACGTTTTGATAAACAAAATATCAAAACATCTCAGCATGTTCTTGATCACACGTATCAACACAACGATAATTTTTCAAATTTTTACCTCTGTATGACCTTTTGTGACCTGTAGGCCTACCGGTTACCAGGGGTCAAATCCAAAATTGCTCCACATTGAAATAAACTTTGGATCTTGTGCTTCATGTGTGGAAACCCTCAATCCATGCCTTCGTCACAAAGTGCACAATGGTTCTCAGTCCCTTAGCAGCAGCACTCTTGATGAAAGTCTCACGAAAGCCAAGGAAGCACACTAAAACCATAATGATTTAAATTATTACATCATAGAAATAATGTCATCCCTGGGCTACGTGTTCCTGCTCGTCAGTCCTTGGTGATGTTGCATAAGGAAGTGGTTGCATCAAATTATCTTCTTTGGCAGCGCACTGAGATGCCATGATGTTTGGAACAAATAAAATTCCCTTTAAAAAGGATATGCAGCGACGGAAGTTAACTTTCAATTGTTGGATATAGGCCTATACTAAATGGTCAACGTTGTTTTAGTAAACATCTACCAAAAAGTAATTACCCACCCCCTTAATGAATGCCCATTATTCCAAAACGGTTGATTGTATGCCAAATTTGGGATATTTATTTCTGCGCATTTTAACACCTCGTTTGTTGTAATGGTCCCAATATTGATGTCGCTGCAGCGTACATTTAAATGAACGTAACCCAAGAGTTGAAAGTTGCAGTAAAATCCTATTGCCTTGTTTTACTTAGTATACGTATGTATTGATGGAATTATGTTCTATTGTCCTTTTTGTTTCATTACAAGTTGAGGGGATATCAAAACATGTGATAATCACTATACAATTGTCAGTATTCACATCAGTGACCATTATTCACGTAATGTCATGCAATTGTAACATGAAGATTATACTTTATGGAAAAGGTGAGAAAAACATTGCCTTGAGTAAAGATAAATATAGGGATCACGTCAGAAAATGGGAACCTATGTATTTGTATTTAAATACCAAAATAGAAAAGCTCAGGTATAGGCCTATATTGTAAATATAACTGCTGGCTGATGTGATGTGATATAATATTATTTGTGTGTTTTGTTTATACAGTTTTGTATATTGTTTGTGTGTGTGTGTGGGGGGGGGGGGGTGTGGGGTGAGGGTGGGGGTGCGGTGGAACTAGTGCCGTACTATTACGCTGACTTTCGTATTCGGCGAGGAGGACGATTTCGACCTCCTGGTTTGTTTACAAACAGAGAGGTAGACAAAAGACCGTCCCGCTTGTCCAAACACTCAAGTATCAGAAGGATGGTCCACAATAGCGTGATTCACGTAACATGAATAAGGGATTAAAAAGCTGTCACGTAGAACCATGTGCTTCTATTGTCCAATTTGCCATCAAGATTTCATATGGAAACAGTTCAGACCCAGTACACGATCATGTCAGAAATTAATATTTTGTTCTGGGTCTGATTATTCGGACTACGGTGGAACTGCTGTTCTAATAAAGACCCTCAGGGGTTAGAAAGAAAAATTTCAATATTTTTCTGACCAACAAGGTTGCAAGTTGTCCTTTCATTCAGTGGTAAAGTTAGATTCAAAATTTCTTGATTTACAAATGTACAGTTGTACACCTTAGTCTTCCACTTCTTGTGACCTTCTTGGTCCCAAAAACATTGAACTTGTCATGTTTTAATTTGGGATTAAGTAAACAACAACTGATGTAAATAATGATTTTTTTTTATTGATTATCGCATGTTTTGACCTCCTCCAAATTCACGAAACAACAAGAAGAATCCAATGAGAGCTGAACATGCTGAAAACATTTCATGGATACTGAATATAAGGCAATAGGATTATGCTGCAACTTTCAAATCTTGAGTTACTTTCATTTAAATGTACGCTGCGACATCAATATTGGGACCATTGAAACAAATGTAGGTGTCATAATGCGCAGAAATAAATTCAGCTTCTGCATACCCTAAATTTGGCATACGATTAACCATGTATGAATAGGTCTAATGGTCATTAATTAATTAATTATCTACTTTTTGGTAGATGTTTACCAAAACCAGGGATATGAGACATGAAATGCCCGTGTTCATGAAAATGTTGCGAGTGACATAGATTCACGAAATTTTGTTGAAACTTAACAGTTTCCATTAATTTGGCCTAGATACACGAATCAATGTTGATCTTAAAACGAACTCCCAAAATGATTTTCCTTGAGCATAATAATAGCTTGCCTTTTTCACACTTACATTTGGTGAAATATTGGTCATAAAACATGTAAAAGAATTATGCAAGCAACGGGTGAAATTATTTCACTTCTTGCATCCACACCACATAGCTTCCCGAATCCCGAACTATGTCTTGTAGTACGTCATTTTCCCCAGTTACCATGGTTACCCACATGACTGAATTCAGTATTGAAGTTACGTAATGTTACTATGTCAACGGGAGCATACTCTTGAGTAATGAACCACGATCGAAACGATCACCACAAAAAGTATATATAGCACTCAAAGGCATACCAAAATAGCGTGATCCGGTAACCAAGAGAATTACGTAACCACTTCGATGCTGAATTACCAATGTCTCACATCTGAGCAACATGATCACCATGCAGTGTATTCCACATACTATGGTGGCCCAGAAACAACTTTACCCAATTTTAAAGTTTCATAGCTGTTTCAAATTGTTGTTGCAAATTCTTAACGACCATCTTTCTAAGAGTAGGCCTATTCTGTGAAAAAGAAATTAATGAAAAAGCCCATGGCTGTAGCGTTACAGCTATACATCGAGTGCCCCCCTTCCCAGCCGATGGTACGCAGGCACACTGCAATTCTCAGATGGAATTCCGGAAAGGACATAAAACACCTACAAATGGCTTAACTTTAAAAAAAAACAGCTTCAAAATGCGGCTTACATCATACATATTATTCTAAATTAAAGAGACAGAAATTTGTTCTGTAATTCTGGAGAAAGCTATATGCACACATTTTATACCAAAAACTCTCTACTTCCTGATGCCTGACACGTCAATCCTTCTGACATAACTTGTCGCAACACTGCAACTTGTTAGTATTTACAAGACCTTACATTGTTTTGGGCATAATTTATGTTACAACGCTATTTTATTTGCTTTAAAAAAAATACTTAGGCCCTATACTAATGCATGTTTTAGGGCAGAAATACAGGCATAATTCTAGTCCCAAATCGTGGTCATACAGGGTGTCCCAGAAAAATTACCGAATGAATAAAATTGGACGTAAGTCGAGAAATAGACATTAGAATCAAAAAAATTAAAATATAGCGCATAGCCTATTTCATTGTGCATCACATACGAACATTTTATTTGATTCGGTTGACTGGTTGCAAAGAAATTAACGATTACATAATACGCGCATTAATGCAGTTCATTCCAAGTTTGATCAACAGGCGCTTTTTGCATACTCGCTCGCCGCTTCCTAAAGTTTATGTATGTCATTAAATTTAGTTCACTATTTATCTATTTTATAATCCGACGGTGTTATGTTATGCATGCTTTCACTGAAGATAAATAACAGTCTGTACGAGAAAACTTTGATTTCTGCAATTCTAATGTGCAAATATGTTATAGTTTACTTTCCAAAGAACATTTGAGTCAAAAATGACAATAATCAAGTGCTTACAGCTTTACGTGTGATTTTTGATACCATGCAACATTAATAATGAAGTTTTAAAAGATTTTTAACTTTGCATTACAGTTTCTTGGAAATTTTCCAAAAACATTAGTGTGTGTGAGATATTTTTAAGCAATAATTCTTTTTGCACCATTTATATCAACATTAACGAAAAACGATATTTACAAGTACCGAGCATCATCTTACATGCAAGCTTTCAATTTCAATATCGTGTAGGTTTTCAAATTTGAACAAATCCTAATTAAATGTTCCGAAAGAAACAGATTGTTTAAAAAGAACGAAAAGGATTTCACCGAACAAAATATGAAGCCCATTGACATACAGTGTTAACCACTTGTGCGCATTGTGTTGAGTGATCTTTCTTTCAAACTTGGAATGAAGTGAATTGACGCATGCGTTATGTAATCGCTCGTTTCTTCGCAATCAGTCAACCGATTCCAGTAAAATTAGCGTATAAGATGCAGAATAAGATGGGCTACATGCTGATTTTTAGATTTTTGGATTCTGGTGTCTATTTCTCGACTTACGTCCGAATTCATTCGCCCGGTAATTTTTTATGGGACACCCTGTATACCACAAACCTAGCTGGGGCGTGTTAGTGTTTTGGAGGTATCCAAAAACGTTCCTCTGGTAATGAAATTTATTGTCACCGAGTTATTGCCCCGTACTCCTTACAGATGAGATGTCCAGAAAATGCAATTCTAAGATTTGCCATATGACCTTTGACATGGCCCCTGCATAATGTTCCAAAATGTTCTCCTGGTCACGAGGTTTGTTGTCACCGTGGCGAGTATGAACCCCATACCCTTTACAGATGTCCAGATAATACAATTCTAAAATTTGACCCCAGATGACCTTTGACTTGACACCTGAAATTTGTTCCGAAATTTGTTGTCACCGAGTTTGAGCCCCGTACCCATACAGATGTCTAGAAAATGCATTACTAAGATTTGATCTCTGCATGACCTTTGACCCGACCCCTGCAAAATGTTCCCCTGGTCATGAAGTTTATTATCACCGAGTTTGAGCCCCATACCCCGTACAGGTGTCCAGATATTGCAATTTTAAGATTTTACCCCCTTAATGACCTTTGACCCCGTCTGTGTAAAAGCTATTATAGGCGCTGGGTATATAATAGCCGATGCATATGTGGAAGTGACGTCATTGTGTTATGCAATATATGGAAGAAGACCCCAGATGACCTTTGACCTGACCCCTGATTTGGTTATATACCGGAAATCCCCCCTTAATGACATTTTTTTAACTCTGGAGAAATCAACCTTTGAAATTGGGAAAGTTGTTTTTCGACCACACTGAAGAATAGATAATAATATGCACCATAGGCCTAAAAATACAATTATGCTTTATCATGTTTATTGACTGTGCTGCATAACTCTATGTACGAGGCACTAGTTAGAATAATGCAGGGTTTTTATACTCAGTCAATAAGAACACAGTGGATGGTCCTTTTCTTTGGAAGGTTTCTGAAAGGATAACGATTTTTGTTCAGGGACGGTCACAGATTTTATGAAGCAACACCCAACTGAACCCGGCTATTAAAACATGAGAATGCATGGTTGACAAAATACGACCATTTTGTTATTTGTTATTTTGTACAGCCCACTTCACTCAATAAAAGAAGTCTGGTATGTTTGTGTCAACTGAATACAAAAGTCAGGACAATAGTGTTTGTTACCGGATTCGCACCCTCCACTTGACTACATTCAACATGCTCAATTGATTTCAGTGACTGATCTTCTAACACGTCTAAATGCTGATGTGAAGTGTACTCTGAAATGTTCACGATTCCAGAGATTTTCATTGCCTGAAAATTTGAACAGAGTTTTTCAATCTAATTTGCTAGTTGGCTGCCATGTAAACTCAGTTATCAGTAAAGAATCGATCAATATTTTCGTAAGGGGGGGGGGTGAAAATAAAAATAAAAATGACAATAAATTTCACGTCCTCCTTCGCGTCACACGTCGGTGTACATTTCGTAGGTTTGTCGAAAGTTTGCTAGTCCTAAAATGAGCTTGTCCAAAAACAAGATTGGCTATTATTCCGAAAAAAGGTTCGCTAGTCCGAAACTTGTAAAGGGTTCACCAGTTCGAAAGTCAATAGGGCCGTATAAAATTAATGTTTTGATTCTCGTCCAGAGTTTTTTTCCTCTTCATTTCTTTAATGTAAAATTAGCATTGTTAGTAGTTTTCGGTCTTTTCCAACAGTACTCAAGGAAAGGAGGAGACCCTTTTACTTTTTTTGTCAAATGTGAGATTCTGAGGGATACCACAAAAAAGAAAGACTTAGAAATGATCCTTGTTCTCTAATAAACATCTTTTTTTATATACAGCTTTCCAAAGTCTAACAAAATTTGACAAATCTGAAAAAGAAAGAAAAAATTATGACAAATCTTAGAAATTAAGGAGGGAGGAGAATAGAATCAAAACATTATTTTTCGGCCTTAAAGGAGTATTTCGTGATCCTAGCATCCTCTATTTTTGTCATTTTTCATTAGATATCCATGAAAAAAACCTATTCCCAAAATTTCAGTTGATTCCGATTTTGCGTTCGCGAGTTATGCATGATTATGTGTATTACACTGCTCCATAGACAATGCGTTGTAATTTCGTTCTGGTGCACCAGAACGAAATTCAAATTTCACGATATCTTTGCTAAACGAATTAATCTGCAAGAAATATTTTGTACATAAACATTATGTAGCCAGAGGTTTCCAGTGATATAAAAATCTCAACTTTTTTGAGAAAAGTGGGGGATGAGGCTGTGGATCACGAAATGCCCCTTTAAGGTAGCCTGTGTTGGGGTTAGGGTTAGGGTTATGATACTAGGAGTAGCGGGTATTAACTTTCGCCCTACTCATAAGAGTTCCAACAGTTGTTGGAAAACCTCCCGTCCCCCGGCATAAATATTGAACGGTCCCTAATTTCAGGTTGTCTGACTTTAATATTTATTTTGAAATTTTATGAAAATTTGATTGTGTGAGAAATCAGTTCAGAACAATATTACAGTATCTAGCTATATTCCCCAAATTCAAAATATAAACTACAACATATAATTCCTTTCAATACAACATGTTCTATGAGATCTTAGAACACAAGGCCTAGGCCTATAGGCCTACTAAAAGTACTGAAAATCTCCGTTGTGGAAAGGAGTATAATTATAAACCAAAATAGCAGATTGTATGCAGGGTTCTGGTTAAAAACCGTCATCAAAGAGTATTTCTCGCATAAGGATTAAAAAAATCCCATGTACAGTTGTCGAGTTACAAACAAAAAGATCAAATGTTAAATTTTGGGCTATACTCATGGTCATCAGATATTGAAAATTGTTCAGATTTTGACAATTATGGTCTCAAATTGTTCATTTGGCAAAAATAAATCAAAATAAGAATAGTTTGCATTATTTTGGATATTTTGTTACATAGGAAGGGGTGGTGGGAGGGGGCAAAGTGAATTTCGGGGGGGGGGGGGGACAAAATCGACAAATTTTGCGCAAAATTGACGCAAAAAGTTTAAATTTACGTAATTTTGGGATTTGCCTCAAAAGTGGGAAAGGGGGACTGGGAAGGGAGGGAGAAAAATATTGGGGGATGCCCTTGCCCCCCCTTAGCGCTGCCACTGCTTCCTGATACCTGCAACCATTCTCATCTTCTCTGCTGTAACAAAACACCTGAAATATGGCAAACTATTTTTTGTTTAAAATGGTTTTGCAAGGCAAACAATTTTAGACCAATTTTCTATTTTTCTGAGGCCCTGTACTGTACTGTGAATTTAACTTTTTACCATTTTACCAATAACTCGAGAACTTACCATGTTTACAGTATTTTTACTTACAACGCCTATTAGGGACACCGAGTGAAGTTGTGCATCGGAGATAGGTCAAACTATACTTTTTCTGAATCCTTATGATGCATGAATTGGTATGATTTAAACCAGATTTAACAAACTTTGAAATTTGACCCCGTATAATCAGCCATTTTGGTTTTACGCAAAATAAGGTCCTTTTCCCCTACGGGAATATTTTGTAGGACTGGTGACCTCGCAGGTGGTACACACGGAACTGCCCCCTTGGCAGGCCCGTGCGCAGGATTTCATGGGGGGGGGTGTTGATTTTGACAAAGGGGACTTTTTGTCCAAAAAAGCGTAAAAAGTGGCCTTTTACATCGCTACGCTCGCAAATTCTGAAATTTTGGGACTTTTTGTATACTTTTCCAAATTGGGTGGGGGGGGGGGGGGCGTCGCACCCCCTGCGTACGGGCTTGCCCCTTGGTTATGAATTTTGACTTCTCCGTATGCCTTTCCTTATGCAACAACCATTGCCATGCCCTATATGAATTGCCATCGCCCCTCGGGAATGGTAGGGAGCGGTGACAAAACACTGACAATACATATGAAACTAAACACTAGCCCATAAGGCCGTATAAAATTAATGTTTTGGTTCTCGTCCAGAGGATTTTCATGAATTGATGAGGGAGGAGGTGTTTTTTTTTTTTTTTTTTTTCAATGTAAAATTAGCATTGTCAGTAGTTTTCGGTCTTCTCCAACAGTGCTCGAGGAAACGATGAGGCCCTTTTTTTTTTTTTCAAATGTGAGATTCTGAGGATAAACCCCTAGAGTACCACAAAAAGACTTGGAAGTGATGCTTGTTCTCTAATAAACTTATTCATATGTATGAAGATTTCATAAATCATTCCAAAGTCTAAAAAATTGAAAAATCTAAAAAAAAAAAAAAAAATCTGACAAATCCCAGAAATTGAGGAGGGAGGGACGAGAACCAAAATATTAATTTTACACGGCCTAATCTCAATACAGAACACGATCATGTCAGAAATTAATATTTTGTTCTGGGTCTGATTATTTGGACTAAATACATTTATGACTGACCGGTAGGACTTACATTGCAAACGGATCCGACGAACTCAGATGATGATTTCAAATAGACTACGGAACGTGGTCCTCAATAATTAGCTCATGAATCGACTTGGAAAAGTGGTTCCATCTATCATGTCTATGTATATTCACCAGACGGTATAATGATAATTACATGCATGTCCGTTTTCATGACTTTTTCGCAGTAACAGTTGATACGTAATTCATTAGCTATAAATCCACATGCCTTAGAATATGTTTTGTTTGCTTCACCGTGTTTGCATCCAATACAGAGATGATACAGCTCAATGGGCCGTGATAGTATTCGATAGGTTATTTCATAATACTGCAATCATAAGAACTTTTGTTTGCAAATTCGTAAACTAGATCCAATGAGATCGATTGTACTTTCTGGTCAACAAAGTAACATTCTAGCTCATTAGTATTTGTTTATCGCTCGTCGCTATCTACTGGAGTATATAACAAGTGTAAAGGGGGAGTGAAGTGGGTGTGACCAATCAGAATCCAGAAGGCATTATTCTCCATTTGATTTGGGAGTAAAATCATAGACAACTAGAAGTGCGGCCTCTATCGTCGAACTCGTTTGACATGAATAGAGGGCCAAAACACTTTTCATCGACGGTATCGCATTTTAAGGGTACGTAGCGTTAATATTAAGGGGAGGTAGCGTGATTCTCGCCGATTTCGTGTTGACACCATGGATTATATTTTCGCACTTTTTGCTCCATTTATAAGCAAGTTTGAATGTTACTGAGATTGTGATGTGAAGTTAAGCCTCTTCTCAGATTGCATGAGTAAGAGGACGATCGGTTTAGGGTTCCGATAAGTAAAACGTCCCCTGTACATCACAAATCATAAGTTGATCTAAATCAACCTCATAATAAGATCAGCTAATGCTTTGTGATGTCCTTAGTTTTTGCTTCCAAAACATTTTTGTAGGGGGCGCTATTCAATGCCTAAAAAGGTGTTTCACTAGACTCCCCCACAGCCGAGTTGATTCCGCTCACTCGACACAAACCGGCGGCGGAGGAGACTACGGAAAAAATGCCTGCTGCTGATTAAGTCCTAAACCGCCTGGGAATCGAGACTACTAATTGATGGTATGACAAGCTGCAAATAACAAAGCTGACTGAATTTATGAAAACAAATCACTTTGGGATCTGGCAGGGAAGTTGGATTTCCCGGGTTGGATTTTGTTTGGACTGGAACTTTAGAAGACTAGACATACGAATGACATTTGCAAGAGATCATTCATGGAATTGGGATCACACTAACAGAGTTCATAAAGTAAGTATTATACTCTCACTCGGGCCCGCACTCTCCCTGTAGAATTTACCATTCAATTTCAATTCAACAACATGTTCAATTCAATCTGCGTATGTATTAGTAGTTCCAATAATTGGAGTCAAGTCCTCAAACGTTCGAAATTTGCAGTTACTACAACTATACATCATGTATATACTATAGTATAGGTCACTATGTTGAATATAAACATATTATTACATAGGGCCTATGGCTCATAATTCTGATAAACATCCAAATCAAGGATCCCCTAAACAAGCACCTTGACTTGTACACATGTACTAGGCCTACTTAGCTATTATACTACCAGCATAGCCCGCGGTACTCACACCTCCGTCACTACAATTTCCACTGTCCTTCTCCGTACGAAGGTCTGAGATGACTACCTTAATAAACTTTTCCAGGGTACACATAAAATCCTCACGTGAGGATGAGACTTAAACAAAACATTTGGTGCATGTTTGTAAATTTTGAGCACATTTGAGGATGTAAAATGTCGCCGTGTTTTGAATTCTTCCTATAAATAGATGCCGTCAGTGCGACGTCATCACCGCGACATGAGTTCAGGGTGCCCCGTTTCTACGTATACATGTACGGTATTCATGGCCCTATGGTGAGGAAGGAACAACTAGGGCCATGATGTCCTATGGTGAGGAAGGAACAACTAGGGCCATGATGTCCTATGGTGAGGAAGGAACAACTAGGGCCATTATGTTTCAGGCTACTACCAGCATAGTGGGTGTACCCTGTTACTTTCCTATTCAGCAAGACATTAGACTGCGGAACTCTCAGTCTTTAATGATAGTCATTTATTCTCTCAGTCGGGGTTGTTCCATCCAGTTCACTTACCCATTTCTCATGACTGTCAAAGGGGACATTCTTGCGGGGAATTCCTGGTTTGTACCGGGGCTTTCAGTTCCATTCAGGTAATTTTCTTTGCATAGAAAACACCAATTAGTTATTATTGGGAGTTTATTCCCCTGATAAGAAATCGAACATTTTGAATTGTTTCACCGGTATTTATTTTATGACTTGTTTTGTGATTTCCCCCATTGAGTGCAACAGTAAGTGTCCCCTTTGTGTCCGAGGGCACCGTAGAACAGCCAAATCTTGGCAAAAACAACCAATGGGATGCAGCGATCTATTGCAAGTGCCGACCGATAGAATCTATTGGTCGTTACATGTATATGACTACATGTACCATTTGAAGACTGAGTTCTTATGATACATCCTCTGCAAGGAGCAGTTTCAGAAAAAAGCTTGGGATTATTGGGGCAGAGGTTATCGTTTGAATTCTTTCAAGGACACTTGTTGCAAATTGAAAGACCATAATTATGTGATTTATGTCACTCTCCACAAAAGAATATCAAAGACCATAAAACGCAATTTGTGTTCCGGTTATCAAACTCTCAAGTGGTGTAGCTAGCACTTTTTCAGATGGTGGACAAAAGGGGGGTAGGCCTAAGACAACTTTTAAGGGACGAAAATTATCAAAAATTGGGCTAAAAAGTACAAAAAAGGGCTAAAATCTTACATACATATTACAGCGGCTCGGGGGAGGGGGGGGGGGCAAGAGGGATGAAATACTTCTCACAGGGGGTTGAGGGGAGCTGCCCCCTTCTCCATCCTTCTCGCCTGCCCCCTTCCTCCTTCCTTCTCGCCTGGCCCTAATAAGGCGTTGAGAAGTATTCTACTTGAACTTGAACTTGAACATCCTTGGTTATACTGTTGTCAAATACCAGGAGGATGGTCCACAATAGAGTGATTCACTCCGCATGAATAGGAGATTCAGAGCTGTGAAGATTTTGAGCAGTTCAGGTCCAGAACACATATAAGTTCTAAGGCAAAAAAATTGTTATGTCTCAAAGCCCGTGGCAGTTTTAAAAACAAATGCGGAATGAGGTTTTTTTTTTAAGATTTTAATTTTTTTTAAAGAGATTTTTTTAAAACTAAATTTTGAATTAAGATCAGGGCTGTCAACTCTCACGCATTGGCCGTGAGTCTCACGCATTGGGTCACTTTCTCACGGTCTCACGCCAAGGTAGCATAATCTCACTCCTAGGTAGTAAATCTCACGCAACATGCTGGAAAATGAGTAACATCTCACGCATCGTCAACAAAATTGTTGTCCCTACCCCGCTTTTCACATTCTCAAGCACCATGGCTCAAAATGAACATTGTAGTCGATAAATCCCGGTACGGCTCTGTCTCACGCCAAGCAATTCCAAAAAGTTGACAGCCCTGATTAAGATGTCATTTTCAAAAGTACACAGCATAAAATTGTGGTTGATTTGCACAATTGAAGTACAAATTTATCAATTGTTTTATACATAAACATAATATTGTGAGTATTGAATCAGAATTTCATGATTTTACTGCAAAAATATTTTAAAAAAAAAGGAAATAAAAAAACGAATTTGCCGTTTCAGCTGACATGGACGTGCTATGAAAAAGCTTTGAGACATAACCATTTTTATTTAACCTTACAAATATTTTGTTCTGGGACTGAATATTTGGAGTAACTAGCATCATGCATGTTTTATATTCTGAGTAAGACCCAACACTTGTGCTGACAGCCAATTTGGTCACTTCTCACACACTATTCAAAATGTACACCAATGTGACATGTACACCAACCGAAATGGTCTACTTTTTAGTTGGCCTCAATTCCGAAACATTAAGTGATAGTTATAAATGCGATCCCCAACCCTTTGGTTACTTTTGGACGAATTTGTAAAAATCTCCGTGTCTGAAAATCCCCGGTACAAACATCAAAAATGGCGCATTTTTCAGTTCCGGTAATGGATACTTCTTCCGCATTGCTGTTTAGCCAGTACGGGTACGTCCGGACATAGGCTAAAATAGTACTTTGACCTACTCTGACGTCTCAATTCACTCGGTCTCATCTCGTATCTGCTTACCAGACATACATGTTTTATCAAAGAGTGTGTTTTAATACATTACCACACTTACTCCCCTGCAAGAATTTGTGATTGATTTTTGTAACTTTCTCTTTTCTTTGCTCGGGATGTCACACCTTGTGCCACACCTTGTACCCCTTATGCAGCAATGAATATTAGACATGACAGTACAACAGGATTAAACACAACAAAAGGTTGGTGTGTTTGCTGGTTTATTAATAAAATTCTTTAAATGTTTGTATTTTACACTATTTTGGCCCATGATCGGGCTGAATTTTGGTAGAAAAGTCCTTTGCCCTCCTGAATTTCTCTTACATTTTTTGCCAGAGGGGCACTTTTTTCTTTCACTTTTTGTCAGGGGGCACTCTGCAAGAGTTTTGAAATGCCCCCATGCCCCCCTCTGTGGTGCCACCACTGCATATTTCTGATCATAGGTGGAACCAGGTTATGACTTTTAAAGCTCTCCTCAGGGGCGTAGCAAGAGCATCAGGGGCCCATGGACAAGGAGCAGTATGGGCCCTTTTAACCAGTGCGGATTTAGCCTACCTTATGGGGCCCTGGGCCAGACCAAAATTTGGAGGCTCCAAACTCACGTGCCGAGGAAGGCATGTGCACTCAAGTCAGTGGCCAAGTTTTGGTTTAACTATAGGGGGACTAACATATTTTGTTCAATTCAATTTCAGACTATTTTGGCCCAGATCAACATAGATTTTGCTACTTGAATGCGCGCGAAGCGCGGAAAATTGTACAATTTTGCCCTATTTTGACCAAAAAACATGCTGTTATTGGGGTGAAAAGAAAGATGCATATGGTGATTTTGGGGCCCCAAAAATTTGGGGGCCCAAAATTGCCCTGGACCTGGGCACATCTGGCCCAATGGTATAAAAATCCGGCCCTGCTCTCCATTATCAGCCCTTGTTTAATTTTCGCTTTTGTGCTTGGGCCCCTAAACCCTTGGGGCCCATGGACTTCGTCCACCCTGTCCCCCCGCTTGCTACGCGCCTGGCTCTCCTAAACCCAGGCCAGTAGCCAGGGGTGGTGGTGGTGGCAATGCACCCACAATAAATATGCAAAAGGTCTGTAAGATATAGCAAAATTTGGCCAAAGATGTCAAAAATTTTGGTAAATATACCCCAAATCATGAACTTTCTGTGAAATTTGTTTAAAAATAGGATCCAGAAATAGGGGATAAAGGTCTATATTTGGCCAGAATGAAGATTTTGCTTGAAAAAGTCTGCATTTGGAAAATCTGCACCCCCTATTCCCATGAAAAAAATCTTGCTACGGGCCTGCTCGGCAGCAATTTGAATTTGTAAACATAATGTTGCTCAATTTAAATTACTCTTCTGACAGCCATCCTAAAGATTGTACATGTAGTTTGCCTGCTATTTCAAAAGCAAAAGCCTGATGAAATCATGGAAACCTCCAAATCCTCCAAAATCATAAGTACTATGTAGTATAAATGGGACAACCTCGCTTATTTCCTGGTTCTTTTGGCATGTTTATTGTTGGATTGGTTTGTACTTCATTCTATGTTCAGGTCCGAGTGCACAACAGCACTCTCGGACGTTTCCATTTGTAATAGGCGTAATGGTAAACCTTCTAGAAAAAACTCTATCAAGAGTATAAAAAAAGGTTCTCTGATCTCAAAAACACCTTTTGGTCCTTTAAGAGCAATTTATAGAACCTATACAGAATATCTAAGAACTTGTGGGGGTAAATAATCCTCATTATTATGAGAGTTCTTTGGACAAAAAAGTTCAAAACTCCTATCAAAACTATTCTGAGAAGTTTGTTCCCCATAAAATCTCATAGTTTGGTGGTTGCTGGTTCATGATGAGTTGTAATTTTAGTTGGTTTTTTGAGGTAGGATTCCAAAGGAAACACATTGAACTCGGAATATGGTCACCTAAAATCCTGGCCTAAAATACTAACATATATTTTAATCAGCTTATTTCATGATCCCATATCTTACCATACTTAATCATATTAATATGAAACATGTATTAGATCCCATTCAGATATAATGAGATTAAGTGTGGTGCATTTAAAGCATGTTTCCTTATGGAGCATTGTTTTGTGTCTTGATCCACAAGGGAACAAAATTCCATTGGTTCCAAAACACATTGGCTCCACAGGATTAGCAATATAAGACCATGCACTTACTTCTCACAGCCAGACTCCCACCCACATACCTGACTGCATAAACTTAGCACTCACAGCAGCAGTCACCAACACACCCCTCACAGGCTCACACTCACAACTCCCCTCCCACCCAATGCAATTATTGCACATCAAGATTTTGAGATTTGTTTAAAAATTACAATAAGCATAAAGAGCACATGCATACTTGGGGAGTGGTTAAAAGAAACAACTTGAAACAAGATGTTATGGGTGATGCAATAAGTATGTGTCCCCCGGGGTGGTGAATTATAGGGGGGCAAGCCATTTTTGGCACAGATATTTTGGGCACCGTTTCTATATTACGCCCTAAAAAAGGTGCAGTAAAAGGTTTTAACATGTTTAAATATGCAAAATTTCCTGCTCGCTGCGCTCGCAAATATGTGATAAGACAATTTATTGAATTTAAGGCTTTAAATTCAGGTTCCCAAAAATCTTGCATGTGTAAGGGGCGGGGAAAGATTTTTTGGCACATCGAAGGTGGGGGCAAAGGTTTTTGGCACGTCAAAAGATTTTTTGGCACGGCCAAAGGGGAGGGCAAGCGATTTTGGCAGACCATTTTGAGAATTCATCACCCCAGGGTACACATAATTATTGCACCACGCCTTAGAATTTTGTATTACCGGTATTTTGTCAGATTTTATTTGTAATCATTCTGGTCTGCTGATGCCAGTCATAACGTGGATTAACATAGACAGAAAATCCTAATTTGATCAGCATGGGCTTAAACAAATGACAGCACTGCATGATCTACACCATTAAATTTTATCAAGAGAACTTTTTGACAGAAAACTACACTTGTGATCCATGGATCTTTTTCTTACATTTGTGTGGTCTGTATGTACAAAACAAGTTACACCATGTCAACCTAAGGGGGTACTACACCCTTACCCAATTTTGTGCCTATTTTTGCATTTTTCTCAAAAATTATAGCACATTGGTGACAAGTAAGATATGTTTATTATAGGGGCATTAAGGGGGTACTACACCCCTGCACAATTTTGTGCCTATTTTTGCATTTTTCTCAAAAATTATAGCGCATTTGTGACAAGTAAGATATGTATATTATAGGGGCAAGGACTACAGCTACTGCACTGAAAATTTTATTTCAGCACAGACAACAGTTGTGGAGATACTGCTGATGCCAGTCATAATGTGGACTAGCATAGACAGACAACCCTAATTTGATCAGCATGTGCTTAAACGAATGACAGTACTGCATGATCTACACCATTAAATGTTATCAAGAGAACTTGACAGAAAACGACACTTGTGATCCATGTATCTTTTTCTTACATTTGTGTGGTATGTATGCACAAAAGAAGTTAGACCCGGTCTCTAACTATGGAGGTTAGAATTAGGGAGGGGTCCATTTACTCTTTTCTTTTCCTCAAAGTCCAAAAGTTAAACTGCATGGGTATATTACCACCTTAAGCTTAAGCTACACATAATTGCCTTTAAAGCCATAATGTGTGATTTGCTTTACAGCGACGCCCTCAATT
The DNA here is from genome assembly GCF_039555335.1 of Amphiura filiformis. Taxonomy (NCBI): domain Eukaryota; kingdom Metazoa; phylum Echinodermata; class Ophiuroidea; order Amphilepidida; family Amphiuridae; genus Amphiura; species Amphiura filiformis. The sequence continues at coordinate 42,607,628 of NC_092634.1, forward strand.
TTACTCGGATTTCTACTTTTTGCATAATTATAATGCCCAGTGGTGTACTAAAATACCACGTAAAAGACTAAGCCCGAAGTGCTTTAATAACAGTAAAATTGAACTTTTTATATTAAAACCGGTCGACCGGTTTTATTCAGAGTTCATCGATCGACTGCTTGCTAACATCTCCCGTGGATGTCAGCTTATGTGTACACACGTTGAGCGCGATGCTCCGTGTAGTATTACATGTTACGATCGGTGAGCGTAGTACACGCATTGTAGGCGCTGGAATGAAATCGCAATTTTCTTTGTTATACCTCATTTGTTTGGCTCGAAATTAAAAGGGGATAATGTGATCAGTGAAAACAAACATTTAAATAGGAATCTATTCTTTGTGCAAATCACACATTATTGCTTTAACAGGATCATCTTAAATAATATAGGATAAGGTACATATAAATACTAAAAAGTTTCTTCTCCATAGTTAGATCAGGTCTTAAGTTGGACTTGGTCTAACTTGTTTTGTGCATACCAACCTAAAATGGTTGCACTTTTAAAGGTGTGTGCCTCAATTGACAGCCTAAGTCCCGCGCTTGACTCCATTAATATAGTATCAGGTGAAAGCTCATATTTTTTCTCAAAACTCGAATGAAATTTGAGCTATGAATCATGAAAGTTAGGTTAGGGGATGATCTCACTCAGTGCCCACTCTCTAAATAAACCAATTTTGGTATCAAAAATTTTATTATGATTCAAAAGTATAGTCAGTAGTCTACTCCTATCCCAAATTGTATGTAATATGAAGTTCATACGACAATCTGTTGTTATGCATGAGACAAAAACAAAATTAAGATGAAATATTTTGCATTCACCACAGACAATCGTGGAAAATAGGATGGCACACTTTGGCTGTCTTTTGGTGTATCTGTGCCCCCGCTCCCCCAATTCAATTCAATGAATGTTTCACTAGCCTATCCAATTTTGATAGTACACAACTCTTTTTTTCCCCAGGATTGTAGCTTTCCCACTATGTTGTGTATTACCATACATGGGCTCCTCACTTCCACATTTTGAAGCTTTATTCTTTTATTACTCGCTCTGCTGACCCAAATTTGCTATGCGAAATAATTTTAATTGAATCTCAAGAAGTTTAGTTTTATGTTTACTGATCCCCATATTTGATGGTGCTATTTACAATATGCGACCAACAAAGAAAATCAATAAAGCAGCAAGGGGTAGCCAACCTATGGCCCCGAATGCATTTTCTGAGAATGAAATAACATCATGGTGAATATTTATTTGTAATCATAGCATACTCTTATGATATTTTTCAGTAGATATTCACGAAAAATGTTTATTCTCAAAATTTCAGTTGATTACGATTATGCGTTTGTGAGTTATGCATGATTTATGTGTATTACACTGCTCCATAGGCAATGTGTTATAATTTCGTTCTGGTACCCCGCTGGTACCAAACAAACTGTCATGTTCATGTACAGAAAGATATGAAAACATATGTGGTTTGAAATAGAATTTTAATTAGATTTATTAATGTCGTTTTAATATTGCAGGTATTGTGATCCACTGATTATATCTACAGTTGGAAACTATACTGAAAGTAGAACCAGTGCTACATGTACGACAGAACCATTGATTGGGACCTTGTATTGCTTGCTGCTCCATTCCAGGACATCAATCAGTCTTTGGACTTCCATTGTGGGTCTGTAATTTGATGTACATTTATGAATGTTGTTGGGTTCTTCTAAAGTTACAAACAGGACACTACAGATGGCAATGAAAATTTTGAAACCATTTTCTTGCGCATTTTGCAAACTTGAGCATTATTCTTTGGACAAATTGAAAACCCATGTTAACAGACATCTGATTAAATATGTGCAGGCTCGTAGATACAAAAGTATGTTTTGCCAAAAAAGCTTGTCAAACAATGGTGTGCTGAAAAGACATTTGAATAACCACAGTAAGCTGTGGTATCGGTGTGTAAAATGTTTGAATATCAAAGAGAAACCTCATGGGTGTGAGTATTGTCAGAAATGTTTTGCTGAAGTGTACTATGCTAAAGAGAAACCTTATCAGTGTGAGTATTGTGGGCTATGTTTTTCACAAAGGAATGATCTCACATACCACAGAACTAACACAAAAGAGAAACCTTTACAGTGTCAATATTGTCTGAAGTATTATATTAACAATTGTTATCTTACACAACACATGAAAATTCACACCAAAAAGAAACCCTTACAGCGTGAACACACCAAAAAGAAACCCTTACAGCGTGAACACACCAAAAAGAAACCCTTACAGCGTGAACACACCAAAAAGAAACCCTTACAGTGTAAATATTGTCTGAAGTATTTTATTAACTATTGTTATCTTACACAACACATGAAAATTCACACCAAAAAGAAACCCTTTCAGTGTAAGTATTGTCAGGAATGCTTTACCAAAAAAAGTGTCCTTGCGAAACACATCGGAAGTCACTTCAAAGAGCATCCCTTTCAGTGTGAGTACTGTCATAAATGTTTTACTGACAGGAGTGCCCTTGTGGGCCACATTGGAACTCACCCCGGAACGAAATCTCATCAGTGTGAATATTGTCAGAAGTTCTTTGCTAGCAATAATATTCTTAAAAAACACATCAGAACTCACAGCAAAGACTTCATACCAAAACCCTTTCAGTGTGAATACTGTAAAAATGTTATACTAGAAATAGTACACTTAATCGCCACATCAGAACTCACACTAAAAAAGAGAAACCTTATTTATACAACTGGCATACAGGCCCGTACCCAGGATTTGTTTTTGAGGGTCGGGCGGATTTTGAAAAAGTGAACCTTTTTTCTAGAGGGGAGGGGAATTTTATGAAAAGTGGACCATTTTAAATTTGGACCTTTTAACAAAACAGCATAAAAACACTTTTATATTGGGATTTTTGTAGCATTTGAGAAAATTTTTTTTTTCAAAATTCGGGATGTGTTGCTGCACACTGTGGCAGTGTAACAGTGTTGATCAAAATTTACAATAGGTTCACTTTGTAGTTCCCCACACCCCCAAATAAATCTTGGGTACAGATCTGTCAGCACCACTGATAATGAGTGCACAAAATATTGGCATTGCTTTCTTTCTACTCCATTCTGGGACATTGAGTTGTTTAAGTTACATTAATTAAACTACTCGAGCAAAATATATAAGAAATACATTTTAAAAATGAAATAAGTCATGAACCTGATTTTCTACAGAATTTGATCTAAACTAGTTTTTGAGGGAATAAAACTTAACTTTTTGTCAATTTACACGTTCTTCAGACACAAGTTATATACTTTAAGAAAATTGATCTTTGTAATTGTGTAAAAGAGGAAATGAGCTGTTCCATTTAAAAACCACACCCACTGTGGAAGATAGTAGTACATGTTACGATCGGCGAGCGTAGTACACACATTGTAAGCTATTAGGCGCTGGAATGAAATCACATTTTTATCATTATACCTCATTTGTTTGGGTCAAAATTAAAAGGGGATAATGTGATCAGTGGAAACAAACATTTAAATAGGAATCTATTCTTTATGCAAATCACACCTTATTGCTTTAAATTATTCCAAATCAGATTTAACCAATTTCATCCATAAAAAGTGGAAAAGGTGTGGAACATTTTGGAATTCCAAACAAATTTGTCTAATTTAAGGTCAAATTGTTCAAAATTAAACCGTAAATTGAAACAACTGTAATTCCACATAAAGCTGCAAATATTTCTGGATGGATTGGTCTATTCCTTTTGAAATCCACACTACCCCTGTGGAAGATTTTGGAAATATCTTACACATGGGGAGTATGAATTTCAAATGGAATGAACACATTCAACAGCTCCATGTGAATTTCATACACCCTCTGAGAAAGATTCAACCTGAATCTTCCACAGAGGAAGGGTGTGTTTTAAATAGAGTTGGTTAATGTGCTAATTCCATTTGAAATTTACACTCTCCCCCGTGGAAGATATTTCCAAAATCTTCCACAGGGGTAGTGTGGATTTTGAATGCAATAGCCCATTGACCATACAGTGCAAATAAATGAAATTGGGAAAGCACTGAAATTCCAACAGGGATATGTGGCTTTTAAATGAAATAGTCCAATATTCCAGTGACCTTGTTGGAAAGTGTTTAGCTTTACAAGGTTTTGTAGAACATTGTAATGTTGTATAAAGGGTATGTAAAGGGTATAAAACATCTTAATATAACATTAAAAATTAAGATTAGTATATTAGAAACTGTATTTACAAGTTCATGCACTGTTTACACTTGAAAAAAAAAGAGCTGTAGTTTTATTTGTTTGGAACAAACGTTTGAACACAACATTTGAATTTGAATGGCTAAGGGACCGTTCACAAACACTCGTAAGGCGTGATGCAAAAAAAAAAATTATCGCAAAACTTTTTCGCCCCCCCCCCCCCCTTTTACAGACCTCGAAAATTTCAAGGCTCCCCTTTTTCGACATGAAAATTATCGGTCAACCCCATAGAAAAGCATATAAACTCAATTTTCCCAGGAAAAATTGTGGTCATTTTTTTCAGGGCCCCCCCTTAGGAGGGTCAAAAAATTTCAGGGCCACCCTTTTTGCATCAGGCCCCCCTTACAAGTGTTTGTGAATGGTCCCTAATTTAAAAAAGTGAATAATTAGCCATTCAAATTTA